>NC_058085.1:338221868-338476868 GCF_014858855.1 Bufo gargarizans | reverse complement strand
TCAACATTCTAATATTAGGTACATAGAGCCGTATATACAAGAGTTGCTTGTGAGGGTTCTTCATCATTATGGCCTGTGTCAGGGGACCACGCAGTTGCATATGACTTCACAGAGACCATCATCTGGAGACATATTGATGCCATTGGGTGCTCTGTGGTTGGGCAATACATTTGTCACAGAGTTGGTGAACGTATTATAAATTTGCAGTCAGTTGATCCCCCGTCCCCTGTCCATTTGACACTGGTTATACAATTTGTGATGTATCCCTTCTTACCCTTGTTCTTTTGAGATATCTCAAGAGGAGTGCTGTGAGAAGATCAGCTTTGAAAACCCCAAAACTTTTTGCATTGCATGTAATATCCATCTGGTTATTTTGTTTCCAATGCTGGTCATCTTGAGCTGCTCATCTCAGATTTCTCAAGCCATGAGGAAAGGTAGGGAATGACATATCTGTATTACCCTCAGATAATATTGTGTTGTTTCATGATAAACTTTCATAATAAACTGCCACTGAAGGACGCCATAGCATGTGCTGCCACACGCCGGACATTAGAAGAACACTACAGCTGAACCATGAGGGGTTACTGTTGGACAGCTATGTAGACATTGTTTTGCTTTGTAAACAATTCAAAGACTGTTGTAAATACGTTCCTTCAGCATTATAAGAGAACCCTGTAGACTGGTCCCCTGAGGATTTGGCGCTGACCAATGAAATGCGTCTGGAAAAGGGACAATTGTATGGATTTGATTATGGGACAATTGTGTTGAATTGACCATACTCTCTCCATTTTCCCTTTGTGTTTCCGTATTACTTGACGAAACTGGGCAGTCACTGTTGCCTGGTTGAGGGACAATAAGGGATATCGAGAGAGAGAGATTTAGCGGTGAGGCACAGGGATACATAGGGACAGAGACCCAGTATCTTATTCTCTCCAATATCTATCCCCCTGTACTCTCTGCTATTTGTAGACCATATAATTATCATATGGCAGCTAGTGGTCGCATCCCGTTCACTTCAGTGTGACCCCTGCTTCTATTTCTCTTGTAGTAACTTTCATTCTGGGCCTATTTATTTTAATGAGCTATTGATTAAATGTTAAGTTTTAATTGCGGTCACTTACTTATGTGAAATTGATAGTTTTCCTTTGATACCAATAAATAGAATAGATGCCTCTCATCATATAGTTTTTGTGACTACCCTCTGTATGCGTGTAATAGACACAAGAGTTGTGATCAAGAGTTGTGATAATTGTGCAAACGAACTATGGTATAACATTAGTTTGGCGATATTCCAGCAAGAGCTGCAGTCTCTTCAATGTACAGTCCTGATCAAAAGTTTAAGACCACTTGAAAAATGGCAAAAAATCATATTTAGCATGGCTGGATCTTAATAAGGTTCCAAGTAGAGCTTTAACATGCAACAAGAAGAAATGGGAGTGAGACAAAACATTTTTTGAGCATTCAATTTAATGAAAACAACGAATAAACTGAAACAGGCTGTTTTTCAGCTGATCAAAAGTTTAAGACCAGATCAGGGGAACACGCAGGATGGGCCAAAAGAGTGATGTTATTCTCCTTGAAGAAGTCCCTTTTCTTGCGGGCATTGTTTACTGTAGCGTTGTCCTGTTGAAAAACCCAGTCGTTACCACACAGACGAGGGCCCTCAGTCATGAGGAATGCTCTCTGCAACATCTGGACATAGCCAGCGGCCGTTTGACGCCCCTGCACTTCCTGAAGCTCCATTGTTCCACTGAAGGAAAAAGCACCCCAGACTATTATGGCGCCCCCTCCACTGTGGCGCGTAGAAAACATCTCAGGTGGGATCTGCTTGTCATGCCAGTAATGTTGGAAACCATCAGGACCATCAAGGTTAAAAAAATTTTCATCAGAGAATAAAACTTTCTTCCACCTTTGAATGTCCCGTTTGGTGCTCTCTTGCAAAGTCCAAACGAGCAGTTCTGTGGCGTTCAAGGAGACGAGGTCTTTGAAGACGTTTTTTGTTTTTGAAGCCCTTCAGTCTCAGATGCCGTCTGATGGTTATGGAGCTGCAGTCAGCACCAGTAAGGGCCTTAATTTGGGTCGAGGATCGTCCAGTGTCTTGACGGACAGCCATTTGGATCCTCCGGCTCAGTGCTGATGAAATTTATTGGGGTCTTCCACTTTACTTTTTTGTTCCATAACCCTCAGGATCATTTAAGAACTGTCTTACTGCGCCCCACCTCAGCAGCGATGGCGCGCTGTGAGAGACCCTGCTTATGCAGTTCAACAACCCGGCCACGTTCAAAAAGGGAGAGTTTTTGTTGCCTTTGCCATCACAACGTGTGACTACCTGACAGAAAATGACAATGAATCCACATCTTTGCACAGATTTGGCCTTTCTAAAGGCATGTGGTCCTAAAATTTGGATTAGCTGAAAAACAGCCTGTTTCAGTTTAATCGTTATTTTCAATTAATTGAATGCTCAAAAAATGTTTTGTCTCACTCTCATTTCTTCTTGTTGCATGTTGAAGCTCTACTTGGAACCTTGTTAAGATCCAACAATGTAAAATATGATTTTCTGCCATTTTTTAAGTGGTCTTAAACTTTTGATCAGGACTGTATGTGCACTTCCTCTACATAATAGCAGTGCATTGTAGTAACAGCTTCAGCTTGTTCACTTGAATATGTCAAAGCCGTAATTATCTTGCACCGTCGTTACTATCGTACAATCAAACAGAGTAATCGGCACTATTGGTGCAAAAGGAGCTCCAGCTTCAGCAGAACAACAGTAGTCATATAATCCTGTATAGAGTGCTCAGTTGCAGTCAGGATTCATGTACAATTCACAGAAATAAAGGAATCCACTGCACTTCGCCTTTCAGGTCTTTATTGAATTTGTGCAGGCAGGTACACATAATGGGAAAGGTAATAGACTGTGTATGGCAACGGCTGTTTTGCGTCCTTTAACACTTCCTCAAAGCCATTGCCTTACACTACCTTAATAAAGACCTGAGAGGTGAAGTTCTGTGGATTCCTTTCTTTTTGTGGACACAGTCGTTAGTACGGATGAACCAACCAGTTCTTAGCTTTTTTTTCAGACGGCTGACAAACCCAAATTTTTTCCAGGTTCTTTTGAGTTCTTATTGCCAGGGAGAGTGAAGGAAAAGGCTAGGATTCCAAAGAAGAATTATGTGCGTGTGTAGAATAGAGACAAGCAATTTTTCCCCCCATTTTCAAAGAAATAATTTTTTATGTGGGTTTCAGTTTAATTAAGCAGCATATGTATGTGATTTCTGCATCATTACCCAAGGTGTGCCAGCAATCTACCTGTTTGTATTGACGAGAAATTTAGCGTTAAGCCTCAATCGGGGTTCAGTTTAATTAAGCAGCTTATATACATGATTTCTGAAGCAATACCTAAGGTGTAGCTGCAGTCTAACTGTGTGTATTAATGAGAAATTGAGCATCAAGCCTCGATCGTCCTTTTTTGTTTATTCATTTTCCACATGGTTGCAATTTAAATTTAAATAGTTCCTATTTAGTTTGAGACAGCACACCAAAGGAATGGTATTCAAGAGTTCAGTTTTTATTTATTAAGTTTCAACACCAGTGGTACATTTCTTACATTTATTACAACGTTTTGAGCCCACTTTTGGTGCCCTTCTTCAAGCTGTCTCTAAGGGAATTTCAAATCCACGGCATGCACCGGTGTTGAAACTTGAATGAATAAAAACTGAACTCTTGAATACCAATTCTTTGATGTGGTGTCTCAAACGCAATAGGAACGATATATATAGATTTCTGTGGTGGAATGAATCAATCTGGGATGTGCACCCACAAAAGCCATTAGTGGATGAGTGCTGTGGTCTTACCTTGATTTACAATTTAAATTTAATTTTCACATCATTCACTATTGCTGGCATTGCGTTACAGAGCTGGGGGAAAGGGGTTAAAATTTCTTAAAAAAATAAATGAAAAGAGATAACAAGTTTTCCTAAAAATTATAAATTCTAGTAGGTTTGAGAGGCTTAGATACCAACTTTCAGGGTAATTGGAGCAACTTTGGTTCGGTTCTTGGTTTAATAGGGTTGATAATGCTGACGGAGACTCTTTAACCATTTCCTAGTCAAACCCGTCTTTGTCCAGGATAATTATCCATTTGTAGCTTTACCAGCTGTCTATTTGGACTCTTGATTGTCTCATATTTTCTGTGGATTAGGGTCCATTCACACAACCTTATTTTTTGTCCTCATCTGATCCGCATTTTTGATGTGTCCACAAAGAAGATTCAGTGTGTCCGCGGCCCCGTAAACAAATAAAATGTCCTAGAATAGGCATTTGTTACATAGTCCGGGACCTGCGGGAGGGGAAAATGCAGGATGCACAAGGCCGGTATCTGTATTTTGTGGATACGCGATTTGCGAACTGCAAAACGGATATGCCCCTTTATAGTGTTTTAAGTATGTTTATATATATTATATGCTATAATTTAATAGAACGTTTAACATCTTCTGTCAGCTGTTGGTTTATGCTTTTTATACCTTCTATGTTGTGTTTGAAGAGCATTTATATTGTTTTGGATTTCTTTGTTCTTTGAAAGAAATTTTGTTTATTTTTTTTTCCTTCGTCTTTGCCATTTTCTTTTTTCTTGCATGTCTGCCTACCTGATTTTTTTTTTCTGCATTGCCTGGTTAGCTTACTTGAGAAGTTTGCTTGGTCACAAATTCCCTTGGGAATCTATTCAGGACAGCATGTGCAGCCAGCCCTTGAAACCATGTCAAATGGTCCCTAGATCCTGAAACGATGACTATTTCAAAGGGAAGCTTTATCAAACCAGCATCTCTTTTAGAAACACAAGGTATAAGTTGTTTTGTATTACAAATCCTATATTCCAGCAAGCATTTTCTGCACTACTATTTAATAAGACCTCTGCTAATGGCTGAAAGATACTCATCTGAAGAAATATTTAGTTTTAACTTATACATTTATTTAAATTTATTTACATTTTATTCATTTAGTTTTGCAAAAAGATTGTATGATTGATCTACAAATGTGTATCTATCTATCTATCTATCTATCTATCTATCTAAAAGTAAAAGCAAATACAGTACAGGAGAACTCTGCAAACATTGCATATATAACCAAATGTTATATTCACTATATAAAATGAATATAAGATATTAAGATACTTAACAAATCAAATGGATAGGCTCAAAATCATTTGTGCTACCTACTACGGCAAGGTGACCTCTACTGGAGAGAAACCTACTCTGTGTGATATTTCTCCTTGTGCCAACTGGTATCATATTAATTCAGGGAGAGTAAACTACAGCTAAGTACTGTACTAATTAAAATCAGTCTGTGGGAAAGATATTTCTTTGGGAGTGAGCGACCGAAATGGAGATGGCCACACCTCCAAATGTATACTGCAAAAACAAAAAAGAAATCTATCTAGCTCATATCTATCTACAGTGGCATTCAAAAGTTTGGGCACCCCTGGCCAAAACTACTGTTACTGTGAACAGTTAAAGGAAATCTGTCACATGGATGATCACTTATAAAGTAAAAGTATTCCCATGTAGAACATAACACCTCCTTCTCTTAAAGGGGTTGTCCGGGTTCAGCGCTGAACCCGGACATCCCTCCATTTTCACCCAGGCAGCCCCCCTGACCTTAGCATCAGAGCAGTTCATGCTCCGATGCTCACCTTTGCCCTGCGCTAAATTGCGCAGGGCAAAGGCATTTTTAGGAGATCCGGTGACGTACCGGGGCTCTCCATGGGGCTGACAGAAACCCCAGTAAAACGGCTAGGGCAGAGCTAAAGCCCACCCCTCAGAGCCGGTGACGTCACCGAACACGCTGCCGGGGCGGAAGTTACCGCCCGGCAGTGTGTTATTGAAAACAAAAAAGCCTGTGCCCTGCGCGATTTAGCGCAGGGCACCGGAGCGCATCGGAGCATGAGATGCTCCAATGCTAGCCTCAGGGGGACTGTCTGGGTGAAAAAAAGGGTATGTCCAGGTTCAGCTCTGAACTCGGACAACCCCTTTAAGTACCTTTCATTTGGCATTTCTTGTTTTCTATCTTGTCAAAATCATCTTTATACGATATGAAAATTAGGCCTTTATTTTCTTTTAATGGTGCCCAGGAACGCCCCCATCCAGTGCCCAGGCCCGCCCTCTAGCAGAGCCCTAGCACACCTCTACTAGGCTGAGACTCCACATCCCAGTCAGCGCGTTGCTGCCCCTCACCCCGCTACGTCAATGACACAAGGTAACGCCGCCCACACTTGCCTTCAGGTTTGCAGAGAAATCTTGCGCAGGTGCAGTACTGAAGACTGCCTGCGTGCTTCATGTCCCCCTCTGGGCACCTTACTGCCTAATTTGCATATCGTACAAAGATGATTTTCACAAGATAGAAAACAAGAAACGCCAAATGAAAGGTACATAAGTGAAGGAGGTGTTATGTTCTACATGTGAATAGTTTTACTTTATTAGTGATCATCCATGTGACAGATTTTCTTTAAGCAAGTTGAAGATGAAATGATCTCCAAAAGGCATCAAGTTAAAGATGACATTTTCCCTTTGTATTTTAAGCATAACCTATGTTTTATTTTCATCTTTTCCCGAAATAAAACTTTGGGCACCCTGCATGGTTAGTACCAGTCTTTTCAGTTCAGTGAGATTCCTGGGCCATCTTGCATGCACTTCTCTTTTGAGTTCTATCCACAGATTTGTTCAGATCAGGGGACTGTAAGGACCAGCTTGAACCTTTTGAGGTAGTCTATTGTGGTTTTTGAGGTGTGTTTAGAATCATTATCCATTTATAGAAGCCATCCTATTTTCAACTTTAGCTTTTTATGTTTGCTTCCAGAATTTGCTGGAATTTCATTGAATCCATTCTTCCCTCTTCCTGTGAAATGTTCCTTGTGCCATTGACTGCAACACAAACCAAAACATAATTGATCCATCCCTATTGAAATGGTTGGAGTGGTGTTGTTTTCATGAAATTCTGTGCCCTTTTTTCTCCAAACATACTTTTGCTCATTGTGGCCAAAGAGATTTTCTTTAACCTCATTGGTCCACAGGACTTCTTTCTAAAATACATCATGCTAGTTCAGATGTTCTTTTGCAAACTTCTGACGCTAATTCTTTGGGGTGAGGATGCAGGAGAGGATTTCTTCTGATGACTCTTCCATGAAGGCTATATTTGTGTAGGTGTCGCTGAACAATAGAACAGTGTACCACTTCTCCAGAGTCTGCTAAATTTTACTGAAGGTCTTTGCCAGTCAAGCGGGGGTTCTGATTTGCCTTTATAGCAATCCCACGAGTAGCTGTCTCTGAAATTTCCCGATCTTCTCTTGACCTCCACTGTTTCTGCTAACTTCCATTTCTCAATTACATTTCGAACTGAGGAAATGGCAACCTGAAACGCATTGCTATCTTCTTATAGCCTTCTCCTGCTTTCTGGGCCTCAACCATTTTCATTTTCAGAGTGTTAGGCAGCTGCTAGGAAGGACCCATGGCTGCTGTTTTTTTAGACGAGGTTAGAGGATTCTGGGTATCCTCAGGATGGTGATACATTTGAATACTGTGGTGAGGGTGCCAGTATATTGTGCAGCACTGTAGTATTTGCTAAGTTCTGTTTAGACAGTATTTGGTGCTACACTATGGTGTTTGGTTCTGCTGGGGGGGTATTTTGAGCTGCACTATAATATTGCAGGCCCTGCCTGCTTCTGTTGTCCCTGCCTATTTCTGTTTCCCCACCTTCTGTCAATTTGGACCTGTCTACAACATGGGGCCACTTTTAGTTTTTTTTCAGGGCCACTTTAAGATTCCAGTC
Source organism: Bufo gargarizans (assembly GCF_014858855.1). NCBI lineage: Eukaryota > Metazoa > Chordata > Amphibia > Anura > Bufonidae > Bufo > Bufo gargarizans. The sequence goes on along the minus strand of NC_058085.1, from coordinate 338,469,050 downwards.
TGCTCATTGCCATATGTAGTATTAAATGTGGCCATTCAAATGAACTCTGATTTAATAAATGGACTGACCACAGCTTTCCTGCCTGGCTCATAATATGACCCTATATACAGAAGGACCTATGGAAAGGGTTTTTTGAGATAAGACATCTCCTTTAATCCATTTTCTTCCAATTGTCTCAAGTGTTTAATTGCCAACTGCTGAGGCAGCAACTTTGAGAAGAAGAATTACACACAGAGCAGCCTTCTAAATCCCATCATTCAGCATTTTATCTTTATCATATACTGTAATGCTTCTGGACTCGGATCGCTTTTCTGCACATCCACTATTATCCCATAATCACTGCCCATTCTGCCCCACTCCCAAATAAATTTTCATAAAACATAAAAATCCTTTGATTTGACTCAAAATATTGCTGTGTGTAGATATATGGGGTCTTTTCATGCCATCTGGGAACTTCCAACAATGTGTCCAGTGATGGTCACAGATGCTCAGTAGCTCAGTCTTGGTATTCTCTTACAGCTTTGATTCTTGCGCAGGGCAACCAATAAGAATCATTGCCCTAGAGGTGACATCTCACCAGCACTAGGTGGACAAAAGAACACCAGGTGGCGCCATAACAAGTACCGTATTTTTCACCCCATAAGACACATTCCCCCCCCCCCCAAAAAGTGGGGGGAAATGCCCCTGCGTCTTATGGGGGCGAATACTAATGAGCGCTTTCATTATGTAAGCGCTCATTAGTACCGGAGGACCAGGAAGCAGTGAAGGCTCTGTACTCACCGCTTCCTGGTCCTCGGCTGTCGGCTGTGCGCACCAGTTCACAGCAAAGCCAACAGCAGAAGGAAGCAGATAATGAGGGCTAATAAGAGGCATAGGGTCTGATATGGGGACTGATGAGAGGCATAGGGGCTGATATGGGGGCTGATGAAAGACATGAAGGCTGATGAAAGGCATGGGGCTCTTATCTGAGGTCTGATTGGGGTCTTATTAACATTGGGGGTCTGATTGGGGCTGTCAGCTTAGGTCTGATTAACATTGGGGGTCTGATTGGGGGTCTGACCTGAGGTGTAATGAAACATTTTTTTTCTTTTCTTATTGTCCTCCTCTAAAACCTAGGTGCGTCTTATGAGCCGGTGCGTCTTATAGGGAGAAAAATACGGTATATAACAGCAATATCTGAACACATATTTTTACTGATCTTTTTGCTGATGACCTATCCTCTAGATAGGTCATCAGTTTGTGATCGGTGGGGGTCCAACACCCGGGACCCCACCTGATCAGTTGTTTGAAAAGGCACTGGCACTTGGAGTAGCTCCCTGCTATATGATAGTGGCTGTGCCTGGTATTGCAGCTCAGCCCCATTTACTTCAATAGGGCTAAGCTGCACCTAGGACATGGGGACAGGGGTCCCAGATGTCGGACCCCCACCGATCATATACTGATGACCTATCCAGAGAATAGGTCATCAGTTAAAAGATCTAAAAAAAAAAAACACCATTTAATCACAGAACAACCTTTTAAATGCTGTATCTGTAGATGCCTCCACCTGAAGTATCTGCAGCATCCTGCTTAAAATAAAAAAACATTTTTATTTTATTTTTTATTTTTTACATATGGCTTCGCCTATTAGATACTTAGCAGCGTGGGTATTGGTTAATAGTGGTCAGTGGAGCATTAGAACATCATTGGAGTAGTTATTACTTTCCACTGACTTTCCATTCAGAGAGCCAGCAAATGTAATGATATTTTAACCTGCACCAGCTTTGACTATTAAATCCCTCTGCTGAATGAAGTATAGTCGGCTTTTTAATGGACGCAGTTTGTCACCTGCAAGTAGCTGCAAGTAGCTGAGTAGAGATGATACCTTTATTAGCTTACTGATGTCTTTTAAATGCATGCATTCAAGAGATGGAAACAATGAGTGAAGTGAGCAGAGCCGGGGAAAGCAAGGTCTTAAAATGACTCGCATAAACATAACTAAGTGCAGTGTCCGATGTGCAAAACCAACGAGGCATAAATCATTTGTCAGTGTGACAAGGGACACCAAAATGACAAGGAAGTCAGGCTATAATGGATGAGCCATGCTGCAATAGATAAGGCGGGGGCAGTTAACCCCTCCACTGCAAATTTATTGTATTATTTTGAATTATCAATGTGAAGCACAACACAAAAAAGCTTTATATTTGTACAGAGACCGGGACTGCCGCGCCGCAGAGATATCTGAATTTACTTTTTGCTCATGCCCGTGCTGCTTATAAAATTGGCATCAATTTATTTATTTATTTATTTTTATTATTGCATGTATCATGTATAGTAAGGTTTGATGTAGTCAGAGCAGCACACTGCCAAAGTAATGGGATTTTTCAGGGAGATCTTCATTTTTTAACCTTTCTGGCCCTGTTTTTTTAAGAGGTTGTGTCATCTTTAAATGTTATTTTCAGATAATTCGGTATTAAAAAAACCGAGTTACTTTTGTCTTTTACATTCTGTTTCAAAAACACACCAGTTGTGAAATATTCTTTTTACTTCACTATAATAGTGCCCCGTGGTGTTTAGTCTGTATAACAGTGTATATGTCCACTTACTGAGGTGGTCACACATGCTCTGTTCCATCCTTCAACCGCCGTCAACCTTATGTACTTCTAGAAGCTTACAGGGAGAGAGCTGCAGAGAGAGGTCACACCCCTGAGTTAGGATACACCCACTGAGCTGTAATAGGGAGAGAGCTGAAGCAAAAATGGCACTGAGCTGCAATGTTGATGTCCACCTGCTGAGGTGGCCGCACATGCTCAGTTCCATCCTTCAACTGTCACCAGCCCTATCTTATGTTGAGAGGCTGTGACAGTTACAGGGAGAGAGCCTCAGCAGGAAGGACACACCTCCTGAGCTGTGATAGGGATGTCACGAATCAGCGGGTGAGAACCCACTGTACCGCGTGACCAACCTCCGCTAAGGGCGTTGTCTAAGTGAACCCCTCGTTCTTTGCAGTACCCCTCATGGTGGGGATAGACTTTCCCGAGGGGAACCCCAGGTCGCTACTTCTTGAGGAGGATTGGCATACGAGGCAGCTGGTCCACGCGCAGCATGGGGCTCCAAGCACAGAAACAGAGGTACAGTCATAGTCAGCAGACCAAGTCATAATCAGTAGCGACAGTGCAGAACCAAAGGATAAGGGCTCATGCACACGAACGTATTTTCTTTCCTTGTCCATTTTGTTTTGTTTTTTTGTGGACCGTATGCGGAACCATTAATTTAAAAAAACGGAAGGTACTCCGTGTGCATTCCGGTTCAGTATGTCTGTATTTTCGTTCTGCAAAAAAATAGAACATGTCCTATTAGTGTCCGCATTACAGACAAGGATAGTACTGTTCTATTAGGGGCCAGCTATTCCGTTTTGCAAAATACGGATTGCACACGGACGTCATCCGTATTTTTTGCGGACCGCAAAATACATACGTCGTGTGCATGAATCCTAAGGCAGAGGCAAAGCCAAACAAGCAATGGGTCGGGGCAGGTAGCACAGGTACAGGTCAGGCAATCCGGGTCAGCAACAGGAGAGTTGATGCAGAGTAGGTAAGGATCAAACTTGGAGTCCAGAAACACATGACAATAAATGTAGGGGGCACACTACAAATGAAAAGGAAAGCCACAAGGCCCAGGCTTTAAATAATTAATTAATTGTATAACTCGCATATCACGCTATGCTACCAATCTACGGATAATCATGAAACCTTTATTGTTGTTAATTTAATCATTATAGTATATTACAATCATGTTTTTACTTAAAGGGAACCTGTCATGTGGATATTTGATTATAATCTAACTAATTCTATACAATTATTAACTACTAAAAAGTACCTTAGATGTATTCACTTACTGGTGTGACAGATGGTTACCTCCTAATATACACATAAAGATGCCGCATGCTAATGAGCTGATTTGAGTCCGGCGTGATGTCATTGAGTCCGGTGTATATTTAATTCAGAGCTATAGCCACGCCCCTGCCCACCTGCTGCTGATTCATATGGAAAATAACTGTCACTCAGCAGCAGGTGGGCAGGGAGAGTCAGGAGCTCATGAATATTCATGACTCATCATTATCAGCTGGAGCTTTTCAATACAAGATGTTGGCAGATTGACTGGGTCAATTAAAGAAAGTGACCCAGCATTTTGCTAAGATAATCAGTCACTTATTTATGTTGCCCTTAGTTAGGACACCATAAAACTGGTGACAGGTTCCCTTTAAGGTTTGATTCCACATTTTAGGATTAATCATGTCATGTCATGTTTCATTATTTGGTATAAGTCATATCAGCTTCACCCACTCTGAAATAGAGGGAGTCCTATTTTGGCTTTTAGTGGTTGGAGCTACTATTTTGCCAATTAATTGAGCTCTAGAATTAGTGATGCTATGGGTTTTAGGTAACAAGGTTCCCACTACCTTATCCCTAAGTAGATGATGCCAATATTTCCGTATTATTTTTTCCACTGTTTTGTACCGGGAATTAAATGGCAAGATAATCCTTATTTCTTCATTTTCTTTTTCTGTTAAATTTTTGGGAGCAAAAAATGTGTTTCTATCCATTTTGCTCAACCGTTCCAAAGATGTATTGATAACCTTTTGTGGATAGTTTTTATTTAAGGCTACTTTCACACTTGTGTTTGGTGCGGATCGCATGCACAGATCCGTTTGTATTATCTGTAACATAGCTAAAACGGATCCGTCTTGAACACCGTTGAAAGTCAATGGAGGTCGGATCAGTTTTCTATTGTGCCATATTGTGTCAGTGAAAACTGATCCGTTCCCATTGACTAAGGCTACTTTGACACTGGCGTTTTGGTTTCCGTTTGTGAGATCTGTTCAGGGCTCTCACAAGCGGTCCAAAAGGGATCAGTTTTGCCCTAATTCATTCTGAATGGATAAGGATCCGCTCAGAATGCATCAGTTTGCCTCAGTTCCGTCTCCATTCCACTCTGGATGATGTGGAGGCAAATGGATCCATCCTGACACACAATGTAAGATGCCGGCTGCGCGAACAAGTGGATTAAGGTGAGTTACATTTTATTTTTATTTTTTTAACCCCTCCAGTCCTGTTGTATTATGCATTCTGTATTCAGAATGCTATTATTTTCCCTCATAACCATGTTATAAGGGAAAATAATAATGATCGGGTCCCCATCCCGATCGTCACCTAGCAACCGTGCGTGAAAATCGCACCGTATCCGCACTTGCTTGCGGATGCTTGTGATTTTCACGCAACCCCATTCATTTCTATGGGGCCTACGTTACGTGAAAAACGCACAAAGAGGAGCATGCTGCGATTTTCACACAACGCACAAGTGAGGCGTGAAAATCACCGCTCGTGTGCACAGCCCCATAGAAATGAATGGGTCGGGATTCAGTGCGGGTGCAATGCGTTCACCTCCCGCAATGCACCCGCGCGGAATACTCGCCCGTGTGAAAGGGGCCTAAGAATTCATTAGACAATTGTTTAGCTTCTTCCTCAAACTGGCTCTCGAAAGCGCAATTTATTTTTAAACGACGAAACTGACTAATCGGGATGTTGGTTAACCATATAGGTAAATGACAACTTGTAAACAGTATGTAGCTATTTTTTGCTACCGGCTTAGGGTCCATTCACACGTCAGTTGTTTCTTTCCTGATCTGTTCCGTATTTTGCGGAACAGATCTGGACCAGATCTGTACCCATTCATTTTCAATAGGTCCTGAAAAAAATCAGACAGCACAATGTCAGATTTTTTTTCAGGACCCATTGAAAATGAATGGGTACAGATCTGGTCCAGATCTGTTCCGCAAAAAACGGAACAGATCGGGAAAGAAACAACGGACGTGTGAATGGACCCTTATGATGAGTTTTACAAACCAATCAGTTTTTTTCATTTGAAATAATCAGGTCTAAAAAAACGACCTGTTCCCTGCTGATGTTTGGTTTAAATCAATTAAAAACTGTCTGAGTGTATCCTCCCCTCCATCCCAAATAAACAGGATGTCATCAAAAAGGGGCGCCAAAGTACCAGACCCTCCCCCAGTCGATGGTGAATGGTCTGGTATTCCCATTGCGCCATGAATAAATTTGCGTAACTGGGGGCGAATCCGGCAGTCTTGCGCATTTGGAGGTAAAAGTTAGATTTATACCAGAAATAATTATGTGTTAAGATGTGTTGTATTTCCTCAGTGTTCCATTTCTGAGAAGGATGGTAATAGATTCGGTGCCCTGTTCATGGTCTATAACGGTATATAGGGCGCTAACGTCAAGTGTACGTAATATCTAATGTGATTCTACCATTGCCATAACCTGAGTGGTTTCTTTTATATAAGATGGTGAGACTTTAACAACTGGTTGGAGTATCTGATCTAGGTATTGAGATAAATTTGATGTCACTGATCCAATGCCAGATATGATGGGGCGGCCGGGGGGATTTTCATTATCTTTATGGACTTTTGGTATACAATAGAACATAGGGATTATTTTTTGGGTTCCTACTATGAATTGAATTGAAAATCTGATAGTTGTTTTAAGCACTCTTCTTCATATTTAACTGTGTCTTGTATCACTATAGCTTTATACCTTTTTGCTATATTTATTTCATATTGCATTGTATTTCATTTTATCTCAGACTATACATATTGTGTCCTTATTTGTGGACTTTGGTGGATGCTGTGTTTGTGTTTGGGTTTTATTCTTACCAGCACATGGTTTATTGTATACATAAAAAAAAAAAAAAAATGTCTATGTAGTCTAATAAAATTGCTTTATTGATTTTCTACTTTATGGATGTGCACATTATTACAGTTCTCTGGGCCTTGTGGCTTTTTTTGGGTGCCTCAGAGTCCAGAAACACAAGCACAGGTCAGGTATACAGGAACACAAGTAGAAATATCAGCAACCTATGCAGGATACAAGGACCTTTGATGCTCAGGCACCTGGGAAGGGGGCTGTGCCACTTATATATGTGCAGGAGGGCTAGGATTGGTCAGCATGGTCACATGTGCTAAACCTATAAATGACAGGAAGTGACACGTGTCTGCCCTTAAGGAAGTGCTACAGGGAACAGGCTGGAAAGCATGCTATGCCCAGGGCTGGAAGGAAATCATGGAGCAGATTCCAGGAAGGACCATGCCTACAAGGACAGAGCCCAGGACTGCTGTAGTGAAAGGGGAAACACCGGCAGCTGATCACCGCCAATCACGGAGCCCGGGACCGCGGCAGTGAGTAGGGGCAACCGCTGTTACAAGGGAGAGAGCTGCAACAGAAATGACGCATCCCCTGAGCTGCCAGCCTGAAGAGGATCTAGAAGAACATTTGGAGCAATGAAGGGAACCTCTAGATCCAAGTGAGGTACAGGGCTGGGCCTAGTTAGAAATAAACTGTCATGTACTATAGGATGTTTAATTTTCATTATTTACATAAGTCATGGTATAACCCATTTAATTAACAATTACTCACCACCAACAATCCTCGCTGCTGCTGTTTTAAACTCTGCTCCGGTTCCTGATAAGTTCTGCTTCCTGTCCTGACTGGACATAATGGAAATGCAAGGCAAAAAGCTGTACTGGTGACCTATCTCAACCAGTGATAGACCGAATAACATCTTCTGGTGTGTGAAGGACAGGAAGGGGAGAGCACCGGGGACCAGGCCAGCGCTGTAACCCTTTTAGACCCTAACGGTAACCACACCCTCTGAGTCTCTCACAGCAATAATGGAACTCCCCACTTTCATTTGTCGCAGGCGGCAGTATTTTGTGCAGCACTGTGGTACTTGGTTCTGCTGGGGTGGTATTTTGTTGTTCACTATGGTATTGCTGGCTCCACCTACTTCTGTTGGCTCTGCCTACTAGTGTTGCCCCTCTATCTGTGAATTTGGATCCACCCACAACATGGGGCCACTTTTAGTTTTTTTTTCCAGGGCCACTTTAAGTTTCCAGTCCGCCCCTGGTGGCTAGGGCCTGTACTGTTGACCTCGGGCACAAGTGGCATGATGTAGAGAGAGCGGGACTTCAGACAACAATGGTAAGGAACTAGTACAGCGAAAACCACCACCATCATGATGCTGTCCTGTACGCACTACACTATAGGCCTCTCTATGTATTGTCACCAGGTATGCGGTGTCAGGAAACCCTCCGCTGTGTATTCCGACCTTCAGAATGGTTGATCTGGTGAGGATGATGTCTCGTGTAGATTCCTTATACAATTTGCCAGTCTAAATATTAAAACAAGGGGTTTGAACTCTGCTTCATCCTCAGAGGACCGAACTTACACATGTAACGTTACTGAATTCTCATCTGTACACAATTACTGTGTTCCGGATTTTTTTTTTTTCACAGCCAGACTAAAATCCGTAGTGATGTATCCAATATATATCTACCGCTGTCAGCGCTGATGTCCACGTAACAAGGCTTCTGCTACTTTAAATTTCCAAACAGTTTTTTTTTTAAATACTTTAATCTTGGAAAGAGTTGTGGTGCTGTTAAAATGAAATAATGCCTGCATTATGCCTGCCAGACCTCTACTGGGGCCTCTTACCATGTCGAATGTAATGGAGTTCAGTAAGAGAGATATTATGATTAAGGGATCGGTGCCAGCACAGCAGGTGAATATGTTGTCCTTTGAGGATTGGTGATGTGGCCAGTAATAGGACAAATGTTGGCCGCTTGCCTGGAATTGCCCATCCTGATTAATGATATGTGGAGGTACCACATGGTAAGGTTACCCCAGACTGCGCAATGTATCCATTTTTGGTTCTAGTCTGAAAACTGTGATCAATCGTTAGTCAAGTCAACATGTCTTCCTTCTGATAAACTCTTAACTCCATGGCAATTTCCACAAGGAGTCCCCCCCCACTATCCCCATTCATAATATTGTGGTCGCCATTTATTAAATACGGCGGCTCTGCAATTTCAACTTCAGAAAAGGAACGATAAAGTTAAATCTCAAAAGTTTTGGACTGGAATCATATTAATCATTTGCCCGTACAGTAGTTGGGTCCATCTGTAAGGGGATCAGGAACTGTTTCTCTTGTTTGCTTTGAATTTATCAGACGGAATTTACTGCCGGTGTGTATTTGTGATTGCCACTTTGTCCGAGTAATACATTTATCACATTGACATAGATTAATGCTTGCCTGTTTTATCTCCTTTAATTTTGAGTCTTGGGTTAAGCAGGAATTATTTTTAGCGTGTTCCAAAAGCACGGCTAATCCTGATAGTTTATGAAGGGAAATTGCTTTGTTATTAAGACATTTATAGAACAGGATGATTTAGAAAATTATTTTGGGGGATTTTCTGCATGTGCCTGATGTCGTTGTGTTAATCTTGCGAGGAAAACACGGTGGAGTCCTAGTCGTTGCTTGGTTAGATCTTCATTTCATTATGGTAGAAAATGCACCTTTATCCTAAATTCACAACATTTTAAATGTGTCATAAAGGTGATTTGATTCTTTTGAATACAAATCTTTCATCCCTTTATATGAATCAAAACTTATCCATGGGTAAGGAGGCTAGATTTACACTAGCGGTAAACAAGCCGGCAGCTCTCTGTTACCTGAATACTGCTGCTGAATAATGGGGTCCGGCAAATATACAGCGAATCGGACAGACAAAAATTGCGGCCAAATCTCAGCAAGACTCCATTATACTCTAGTTAATGGGGCCGGCAGGAATTCAGGTATGGTCCGGCAATGCCAGATCCAGATATCTGTTCCCTGCCAGAATAACCTGCCGGTTCTTTTACCACTAGTGTGAAACTAGGCTCAATGGGGTTATCCCATATCTAATGTTTAAAATGAAAATCAGACATCATACAGTACATGAAAATCTCTTTCTGAGAAAGCTAGAACCAGCCGTGTACCTCACATGGATCCAGAGATCTTCCCATTTATTGCTCTGCTAGATTTATATCAAGCTGGCAGCTCAAGGGGAATGTTTTTTCAGCGGCAGATAAAGGGGCGTGTCCATGATCTCCCTATCACAGCTCAGGAGGCAGTTGAAGGATGAAAACTGGGCATGTGCGGCCATCTCAGTGAGCAGGTCAAAGAAATAAAAAAAAATAAAAACATACAGCAGGTGGCGCTATACAGATACATTTTGTTGAATAATTCAGTGGCTATGCAAAACTTTTAATTATGTGCAATTACAAAAGTATTCAGATCCAGATGCTGGTTTGAAAATATTTTTTGTGGGACAACCCCTTTATGTTACACACCGCAATTTTTCATGTGCATTCGGTGGTTTGAAAAATCATAGGCAAGTATTCAAAGTGAACCTCGCAGCAGTCAGGGAGGAATCTCTTTCTCCATCCAGGCAAGGAGCTTCATTATAGCCTAGGGATAGCTCCCACAACATGTATTCGTAAGGTGGAGCTGCCTATTGTAAATGTCGCTATGAGCAACATCTGTTTTACCGATTTTGCCACCAATAGTGTTGATTTCATAGAGGCGCAATTCAGGAAGATCAATAACCTGTAGTTTTATAATTGATCATGTCATTCCTTCATATTGGCCAATTTACCACTGCTCTGAAATGAGACAATTCCAGTGGAGGCATCTTGCAGTCGCCTGCTCATAATTGAGATTTCAGGGCCAGGCATTCGAGCGGTGTTGCGACACTGCTTGGCCAAAAAAAGGTCACACACTCTACTATTTCGTTGGACCACCTTTAGCTTTGATTACAGCACACATTTGCTGTGGCATCGTTTCCACAAGCTTCTGCAATGTCACAACATTTATTTCTGTCCAGCGTTACATTCATTTTCCTCCAAGATCTTGTATTGAAAGATTTAGACCACTGCGCAAAGTCTTCACAAGCCATTCCCAAAGATTCTCAATGGGGTTCAGGTCTGGACTCCATGGAAGTGATGTCTCATGCTCCCTGAACCACTCTTTCACAGTTTGAGCCCGATGAATCCTGGCATTGTCATCTTGGCATGTGGATGTGCCATCAGGGAAGAAAAAAAATCCAGTATTCAGTATGTTCAGGTAGACATTCTTTGGGCACATAACGTTGCTGAACCCTAGACCTGACCAACTGGGAGGCTCTTACCTATTTGATTATTTAAGTCCAGGTGGTGACCTTTTTTTTTTGACCAGGCAGTGTACTTTGCCCTGTCAGTCTCACTGGGAGAAAAGGCAGACATGAAGTGGTGCTCCGAGCACCTCATTTACATAGAACTAAAAATTAAAAAAAATACCAATTGCAGAGAGAAAGGGCTCATTTTAGTCTCATGGTCAACTCTACCAGGCAGTATGCCTGGTTTAATAGGGTTGATCATGGTGACGGATGTTCTTTGAAGGGATAGTGTTAAATGGATAGCCCAGAAGCAAATCTAAAAGTATATGGATAGTCAATCTCCACCCAGAGGCATGATGAGAGAAACTTTCAGAATAAATAAAATATATTTTAACACAATCAATTATTTTTTTCGTCTTTCCAGGAATATTTACTGCATCATTAATATTAATATGAACGGTTAGCGGAATTGGGTCTTGATCTTCCCTCCTCTTGTACATAGCCTTCTGTTTTTTTTCTATGCTCTGTTCACATGGAAGCAAAAATAAATTTGCACAGACTTTTGACAGGCTGTCTTCCACGTAAGAACGGAGCTTGTGTAGACTCCATAACAATGCTTTTCAGGATCAATTATCTCTTCACTGGATGCTAAATAGAGGTCCCACTATGTCTACAAGCCCTGTGGATGTTGTGCACTAAATGAATGCCTAGTCAACATGGCTCTCGTAGACATCCTTTCAGCGCAGGATTGGAAAAATTGGATTCCACGCCACGCCATGGCATATTGAAAGACAGACACATTAATTAGCCGGGTATTTGTAGATATTGATGCACTAGGCAGGAGGAGCATCCTGGAGGTGGTTGCCTGCTAAGATACTTGAAATCTCCAGGGATAAAATTAAAGTGAGCTCGTACCACTGAGCTAGCAGGAACAAAGGGCCCTTTCATACCGACGCCTGCAGCAGTCCTGCTCCTTACAGTATATCCATGTGTGCACTGTATACATGGCTCCTGTATAGGCGACACTGCGAGTGAAAACATTTTTTATTCCTGCCATTTGGGCGTAGTCTGAAACATTGTAACAAAAAACTGATACATCCAACCCCCCCCCCCCCCTCATGTTTTATTTCCAAAATGGAACGTAAGCGGAGATCTGTGTGAAATTCTTGCGTTCTTTAATATTTGGCTGCCGCTCAGTTGGAAGACTTTGAGTAAAATAGCTGTAAAAATTAAATCCATATTTCAATGTCATGCCTTATTTTTAAGCTCATGTTACTCGCCGTGTCCTAACGCCGTGTTTATAAACACGGGAAATCATTCCTTCAGCGTGACTCGCGAAACCCAAATGTTTGAATGTTATTCTGCTCCTCATTGAACGTTTCCTCTGCGGACACACGAAACTTGTGGTTTTTTGGGGTTCTGGCATATTTGATGAGAGTGGCTGGTTTCTTTTTACCCCCCTTGAATTTTCATCGACCCGGGGAGACTCAAAACCAAAGTCATTTTATTGCATTTTGTTTGTGGATTTTGTGGTCTTGCTATGCAAAAAAAAAGAGTGAGAAAAGTGCAAAAAAGAAAAAAAAAATTGGCTTTCACAGTTTTTCGAATGTGTTTTCTTTTGGATAATACAGAGCAGTGACTGTCCCAAGGGCGCGGTTTACTTTCCAACTGCATTTTCTGAAAAATGAAGAGAGACCTTGCCATATCTTGGCAGAAGTCTGGAACCAGAACCTTTGCCAGATCTCCCAAGAGGTCTCAAATGGTCACACGTTTTCACAGGATAAGAACTAAAAGTGCATTATATCGCAGGCTACTTCTGAAGCCTCTATCATTAATTATTCATTAAGATGAGGGGCTGGAATGCTATATATTTTATGTGTTACAGACCTGTCTTTAACCCTGCTGGTGCTGGGGGGATTTAGCACTATTTGTAGGCATTCAATAAATTTACATTTCAACAGTCTTGCAGATTTTACATTACGTCCCTTCTAGAAATCCACTCCTCTTCACCTGAAGTAGATCACACTGCTCAACATCTTTTTTGCAGCCCTGCAAATCAACATTGTTTGACCACAACTGTATGATATATATATATATATATATATCGGCCTGCACCAGATTCCACAGCAGTTAATATATCTAGTTTGGGATGTCCACAGGGTGGGGGTAAATACTGGAGGACCACTCGCCTGGTGCACCAGTGTTAAAGGGGTTGTGTTGTATCATCTGGGACTTTCATGGCATGGCATATCACTATCACAGAGTTATAGATGGGACCCGCACCTATATCCTCGCGATATGCCACCAGTGTCGAAGTTGAGACAACCCCTTTTATTGTTCTCTAGTGTGTTACTGCTTGGCTCACAATATTGTATGCTCGTGTTGATGATTTGCATTCGGAGACGTCATCTTTACACCTGAACAACCCCTTTAAGCGAGATCTGCTGCCATTATAAAGTGGTGCTCTTCTGTTTCTCTCTGCTCCAATAGCAGTAAGTCGAACAGTTGCATAGCTGCCGTCCTATCCTGAACCATCCAAATTGCTAGAGAAACTTGGCACCGTCCATCATACATCTGACACGGCGAGTATTAATCCCCTTTCTGATATGGAAAGGCAGACTTCTGGACACAGCTGGGCAGTGTACAAGTGAAGTCTGGCATTCCTGCTGAACTTTTGATCATTTGATATAAAAAAAAAAAAAACATAAAATATTTCTGGTTCTAAATCCAGGACAGTCGGGCTGGAAAGGCATGTAGAGGATTTAATGCAGAATTACCAAATGTGCTTGTATTAAAGGGATTCTGTCACCTTCCCTAACCCAAAAAACGATTTTAAAGCAGCCATGAAGCACAGCTTACCTGGATTAGGCTGTGCTCTTTTATCTTGTAATCCGTCCAGCAGTTTCTGCAAAAAACGACTTTTATTCATATGCAAATGAGCCCTGAATGTGCCCAGAGGGGCGTTTTGTTCCCCTTAGAGAGCCCAGTACCGCCCCTCTTACAGTGCCCAGCCCGCCTTCCTTGCACTGCCTATCCGCCCCCAGCCTGCCACAGCCTCTCCTCCCTCTCCTCCCCCTCCCTCACGCCGAACGAACTTTCGCACAGGCGCAGTACCCACTGAGGGCTGCGCCTGTGCGATCATCAGGAGACTGAGGGCAGGAGCTTCATCCTCGTCACTGGGCATGCGCCGATCCCAGTGACGTCCGATGCTCGCTCTTCCCTCAGTCAGCAGGGAAGAGCGAGCATCGGACGTCACTGGGCTCGGCGCATGCCCAGTGACGAGGATGAAGCTCCTGCCCTCAGTCTCCTGCTGATTTTTTCCCATAGGAATGTATTATCGCCGGATCCGGCATTCAGAATACCGGAATGCCGGATCCGTCGTTCCGGCATGCGCATGCGCAGATCGGTAAAAATGAGAAAAAATGTACAAGACGGATCCGTCGGTCCGCATGACAAGCGGAGAGACGGATCCGTCCTTGCAATGCATTTGTGAGACGGATCCGCATCCGGATCCGTCTCACAAATGCTTTCAGTCAGCTGCAGATCGGCGGATCCGGCGGCCAGTTCAGACGACGGAACTGCCCGCCGGATCACACTGCCGCAAGTGTGAAAGTAGCCTTACCCTTTCCACTTTTTTGGTTTAAAATGTGGCAGTCTTTTTAACCTTTTACTTACCGCTGTACAAATACAGACATTGCGGCGGTAAGCTGTTATCTGTAACCGGATGTATAAAAGCATTGGGTTACATTATGATCTGCCAGCGTCCCGTAGTGCTGCAGACCTCTAAGACCGCACAGTCAATAGACAGCTGCAGGCACAGTAAGTATCCAGGAGATGAGCCAAAGTAGTCTCCCTGCATGGCATTGTTATAGCAGGATACTACATTGATCTATTGCAGTGTAAAGTATAAAAAGTCGGCAAGGGAACATGCGTTATACTGTATGGGGGGGCCACAAGAAGACGTTACACTGTGTGGGGGCCACAAGGAGACGTTACACTGTATGGGGGCCACAAGGAGATATTATACTATATGGGGGGCCACATCTTGATGTGATAGCGCCCCCTGCTGGCTGTAAAATTAATTGTGAGCCTAAAGACTTTGAATTAATCCCTTCTTGCCCTGCCTGTAGCAGGAAGGGGTTATCCAACAGTAAAAGAGTGGCCCAGACAAGCCCGACCCAGGGTAGTGGTGATGCTCACCTGATTCTTGCCGCTGGATTCGGTCTGTTAGGCTCACAAATCAGCAGTTCCGCTCCCACATGTGCTGAGGACAACATCCATTGATGGGAGGACACTAGACTGCTGTGGCCAATTGTGGCCTGTGATTGGCTGCAATGGTCACGTGCCCCCCCATCAATGGATGTTGTCCAAGGCGCACATAAAAGCGGAACTACCAGCCCCTTTAATTCACTTTTTTTAGTTTAAAAAATAAAATTAAAAGTAAAAAATAAACCATAAAAATTTTAGAGTTGAAATAAAGGAAATAAAAAAGTTAAAGCAACAGTTACTTGTATTAGCAATAGTATAGCAGACTATGTACACACATACACACATTTTTCTCCCCTTTTTTGTTCATAAAAAATAAAATAAATGTATTATTAGGTTTAACAATATACATTAGTATAG
The DNA here is from genome assembly GCF_014858855.1 of Bufo gargarizans. NCBI lineage: Eukaryota > Metazoa > Chordata > Amphibia > Anura > Bufonidae > Bufo > Bufo gargarizans. The sequence goes on along the minus strand of NC_058085.1, from coordinate 338,453,398 downwards.
AAGACATTGTGTGTATTAAACTATAAAAATACTTACATAAAAAATGTTTTAAATATAGGTATTTGTTTTAGCTATACTTAGTTTAGCAATGGGGAGGGGTTTGGGTTTGTGTGCAAAATATACAATGCAAGCATATTGTTTGATTTATAAAAAAAAATTATAAAAAAAGTTAAAAAGGTCAATTTTTCCCCAAGATGAATCCCATAGGGGGTCACCATAAAAGGACACTTCGAAGGAGTGTCTAACGTTTCCACTCTGTACAACATCTGTTCTGGCAGCACGGTGCCATAAAACCAGCAATAGAAAGGCCACCAAAATGCGTTCTTGTGGTGATCCCAGCCAGTACATAACAAACATACAGTAATGATTTTAGAAATGCTTTGTCTTTAAATCTTTTATAACGGAGAAAAGAATTGATAATAAACTAAAAATCTGTCATCTAATGGCACAAAAGAAAGGCCTGTGAAAAATAATATCAAATACATGTAGGTTGGCTCAGAAATTATATATTTTTTTTCGCCCTATAAGATGCACCTCGGTTTTAGAGGAGGACAATAAGAAAAAAATATTTTTCATTGGACCTCAGATCAGACCCCCAGTGTTAAAAAGGCTACTTTCACACTTGCGGCAGTGTGATCCGGCGGGCAGTTCCGTCGTCAGAACTGGCCGCCGGATCCGCCGATCTGCTGCTGACTGAAAGCATTTGTGAGACGGATCCGGATGCGGATCCGTCTCACAAATGCATTGCAAGGACGGATCCGTCTCTCCGCTTGTCATGCGGACCGACGGATCCGTCTTGTACATTTTTCTCATTTTTACCGATCTGCGCATGCGCATGCCGGAACGACGGATCCGGCATTCCGGTATTCTGAATGCCGGATCCGGCGCTAATACATTCCTATGGGAAAAAATGCCGGATCCGGCGTTCAGGCATGTCTTCAGTTTTTTTTGCCAGAGAGAAAACCGTAGCATGCTACGGTTTTCTCTTTTGCCTGATCAGTCAAAACGACTGAACTGAAGACATCCTGATGCAAACTGAACGGATTACTCTCTATTCAGAATGCATGGGGATAAAACTGATCAGTTCTTTTCCGGTATTGAGCCCCTGTGACGGAACTCTATGCCGGAAAAGAAAAACGCAAGTGTGAAAGTACCCTTAGACCTCAGTTTAGACCCACAATCAGATCTTAGCTCAGACCTCAAAGTGAATCACCCCCAATCAGACCTTAGATAAGAGCCCTCATATAAATAAGACCCCCATTTAGACCTCAGATGAGACCCCTATACCTTATATCAGCCCCCCATGCCTCATATCAACCCCCCAGCCTCATTTCAGCACCCAGCCTCAGATCACCAGCCCCCAACCTCAGATCACATAAAGTTAAAAATCCACTTCTACTGCTCCGGACGCCACCGCCGCTTCTCACTAGGGTTGGGCGATATACCGGTATCACGATATACCGCGGTATTAAAAAAACAGCGATATCGCTGTTTCCTAATTACCGCGGTATTTTGTGACGTCATCAAAGCGGTCATGTGCGCTGACCGCTTCTAAATCTGCGCCCGCCCGCCCGCCCCTGCACCTTGCATAGCGCTGAGTACAAATATTACTTCCACTCGCTCCTGGCCTGGCTCCTTCTTGCTCCGCCTCCCTTAGTCAAGTCTCCAGATTCCACCCACCATCTGATATCACCGTCCGTCACCCACCAGTGCCGGTTCTATGTGGCGAACTCTGTGTAAGTACTGGGTGTCTCTGGAGAGACTTTTCCTGCGGCTGCCTCGCTAGTGTGCTCCGATGACAAAATTACAAACGTATTACTTCCCGCAGCCTCTGGCTTTCCCTCCTCCTTGCTCCCATATTCAAATCTCCGCCCACCGACATCTGATGTCAAAATCGGAGCACACAAGCAAGGCAGCCGCGGGAAAAGTGTATCGTAAAGTATTATTGTATGTATGGTGGCCTGTGGCCACAAGACTTTATTATAACGCCTCCTTGTGGCCCCCCATACAGTATAATATCTCCTTGTGGCCCTCATACAGTGTTACGTCTCCTTGTGGCCCCCACACAGTGTAACGTCTTCTTGTGGCCCCCCCTACAGTATAACGTCTCCTTGTGGCCCCCCTACAGTGTAACATCTCCTTGTGGCCCCCCCATACAGTATAACGTCTCCTTGTGGCTGCCCCCATACACTATAACGTCTTTTTATGGCTGCCCCCATACAGTATAACGTCTCCTTGTGGCTGCCCCATACTGTATAACGTGTCCTTGTTGCCCCCATACAGTATAACGTCTCCTTGTTGCCCCCATACAATATAACGTCTCCTTGTAGCTGCCCCCATACAGTATAACGTCTCCTTGTGGCTGCCCCCATACAGTATAACCTCTCCTTGTGGCCCCCCATACAGTATAACATCTCCTTGTAGCCCCCCATACAGTATAACATCTCCTTGTAGCCCCCCATACAGTATAACGTCTCCTTATGGCCCCCATACAATATAACGTCTCCTTGTAGCTGCCCCCATACAGTATAACGTCTCCTTGTGGCTGCCCCCATACAGTATAACCTCTCCTTGTGGCCCCCCATACAGTATAACATCTCCTTGTAGCCCCCCATACAGTATAACGTCTCCTTATGGCCCCCATACAATATAACGTCTCCTTGTAGCTGCCCCCATACAGTATAACGTCTCCTTGTGGCTGCCCCCATACAGTATAACCTCTCCTTGTGGCCCCCCATACAGTATAACATCTCCTTGTAGCCCCCCATACAGTATAACGTCTCCTTATGGCCCCCATACAATATAACGTCTCCTTGTAGCTGCCTCCATACAGTATAACGTCTCCTTGTGGCTGCCCCCATACAGTATAACCTCTCCTTGTGGCCCCCCATACAGTATAACTTCTCCTTGTAGCCCCCCATACAGTATAACGTCTCCGTGTGGCCCCCATACAATATAACGTCTCCTTGTAGCTGCCTCCATACAGTATAATGTCTCCTTGTGGCTTCCCCCATACAGTATAACGTCTCCTTGTGGCCCCCATACAGTATAACGTCTCCTTGTTGCCCCCTATACAGTATATCGTCTCCTTGTGGCCCCACATACAGTATAACATCTCCTTGTGGCCCCCATACAGTATAGCGTCTCCTTGTGGCCCCTCATACAGTATAACGTCTCCTTGTGGCCCCCATACAGTATAACGTCTCCTTGTAGCTGCGCCATACAGTATAACGTCTTTTTGTGGCTGCCCCCATACAGTATAACGTCTTTTTGTGGCTGCCCCCATACAGTATAACGTCTTTTTGTGGCTGCCCCCATACAGTATAACGTCTTCTTGTGGCCCCCCATACAGTATAACGTCTTCTTGTGGCCCCCCATACAGTATAACGTCTTCTTGTGGCCCCCATACAGTATAACGTCTCCTTGTGGCTGCCCCCATACAGTATAACGTCTTTTTGTGGCTGCCCCCATACAGTATAACGTCTCCTTTTGGCTGCCCCCATACAGTATAACGTCTCCTTGTATTTTTTTATTTTAAACAGGTATTTATCGCGATATACACTCACCTAAAGAATTATTAGGAACACCATACTAATACGGTGTTGGACCCCCTTTTGCCTTCAGAACTGCCTTAATTCTACGTGGCATTGATTCAACAAGGTGCTGATAGCATTCTTTAGAAATGTTGGCCCATATTGATAGGATAGCATCTTGCAGTTGATGGAGATTGGAGGGATGCACATCCAGGGCACGAAGCTCCCGTTCCACCACATCCCAAACATGCTCTATTGGGTTGAGATCTGGTGACTGTGGCGGCCATTTTAGTACAGTGAACTCATTGTCATGTTCAAGAAACCAATTTGAAATGATTTGAGCTTTGTGACATGGTGCATTATCCTGCATGAAGTAGCCATCAGAGGATGGGTACATGGTGGTCATGAAGGGATGGACATGGTCAGAAACAATGCTCAGGTAGCCTGTGGCATTTAAACGATGGCCAATTGGCACTAAGGGGCCTAAAGTGTGCCCAGAAAACATCCCCCACACCATTACACCACCACCACCAGCCTGCACAGTGGTAACAAGGCATGATGGATCCATGTTCTCATTCTGTTTATGCCAAATTCGGACTCTACCATTTGAATGTCTCAACAGAAATCGAGACTCATCAGACCAGGCAACATTTTTCCAGTCTTCCACAGTCCAATTTTGGTGAGCTCGTGCAAATTGTAGCCTCTTTTTCCTATTTGTAGTGGAGATGAGTGGTACCCGGTGGGGTCTTCTGCTGTTGTAGCCCACCTTTCTTTCCCATTCTGACATTCAGTTTGGAGTTCAGGAGATTGTCTTGACCAGGGCCACAACCCTACATGCATTGAAGCAAGTGCCATGTGATTGGTTGACTATATAATCGCATTAATGAGAAATAGAACAGGTGTTCCTAATAATTCTTTAGGTGAGTGTATATCATTATCGTGATAAATTTTTTAATATCGTTATCGTCTGAATATTTTTGATATCGTCCAACCCTACTCCTCACCTCCAGAGCTTTCTCTTCTTCTTCCTGCCGTTGGTTGTGTTGTGATCTGACGCGCACAGCGTGAGGTCACAGAGCGCCCTCACTCTGTGCACAGCCACAGCACAGCCAATGGCAGAGGACCTGGAAGCGGCGAGTACAGAGCTCGGGGAGAGCTGCATTGCCGGTCTTTCGGTACTAATGAGCAGTGATGGCCAGTTCGCAATGTTCGCCGACGAACACATGCGATCTGCCATCTTTATTCCCAAGTCCGGGCAATGCAGAGGTAAGGCTACTTTCACACTAGCGTTCGTCGGTCCGCTCGTGAGTTCCGTTTGAAGGGGCTCACGAGCGGACCCGAACGCAGCCGTCCAGCCCTGATGCAGTCTGAATGGAGCGGATCCGCTCAGACTGCATCAGTCTGGCGGCGTTCAGCCTCCGCTCCGCTCGCCTCCGCACGGACAGGCGGACAGCTGAACGCTGCTTGCAGCGTTCGGGTGTCCGCCTGGCCGTGCGGAGGCGTGCGGATCCGTGCGGATCCGTCCAAACTTACAATGTAAGTCAATGGGGACGGATCCGTTTGAAGATGCCACAATATGGCTCAATCTTCAGGCGGATCCGTCCCCCATTGACTTTACATTGAAAGTCTGGACGGATCCGTCCGAGGCTATTTTCACACTTAGCTGTTTATATGCTAAAATAATGCAGACGGATCCGTCCTGAACGGAGCCTCCGTCTGCATTATTATGATCGGATCCGTTCAGAACGGATCCGATCGAACGCTAGTGTGAAAGTAGCCTTAGTCCTTACCTGTGCCTGCGTCGCGAGCTGCTCTGAAACACATGTGGTCACCGGGAGCAGGCAGTTCCGAGAACAGCCTTCATCGGGCTGTTCTCGGATACGTCTCGTATAGCGCTCATTAGTATACGTCCCATAAGATGCAGTGACTTTCTTCCCCCACTTTGGGGAAAAAAAGTGCATCTTATCGGTCGAAAAATACGATAGTTATTTACAGCTAGATAGACCTATTGCAAGAACTGAAAAATTGGCCTGGTAAGGGAGAGGTAATGAAGCTGTTAAATGTGAGCAATGCACTTTTGAATTTGGTTCTGTAATTTTGTGACAAATTGTATTAAAAATACTGTAGAGGAGGTTTTTTTGGAGTTTTTTTCAGGGGCTTGTGTAAGTAGAAGCACTTTGTCAGTTGAAGCTTGCAGATTATGTGTGTTTTTTTACAGTGCCAGCAAAGTGAATGAGATTAGACAAATGTATTACGCTGCGGTTTTTCCTCCCGAAAAATCTACACAGAAAACCGCACATAATCCACATTGTGTGCAGTTACCCTAAAACATTCTGTGCATTGTGCCCCGCTGTTTGCTATCCGGAATCCAGCTCGTGTATGATCTTTTTTTGGACCCTGCTTTCCTACCGCTCTCCAGCGTCTTCCCTTTTGCTCTGCTTGGTCTCCTGCTTTTACCAATTTGTAGCCGCTTGCTGCAGGTCATTGCGAAACAGCACACACCTGAACGAGCGCTTATTAGCAGGCGACTCATTTCATTGCAGCCAGTTAAGCAAGCAAACGCTGTATCAAAGAGTATCGATTGGCAGCACCAAAGATATTTTTTTGCCTATGTGCTACAATAAATTTGGTGCTGTGAATTGCATTTGGCGCCCTGAATCAATATGCTTTGATACAAGCTCCGCGGTACAAATCCTCTTTCAAAATCCTGCTGTCCTCAGCTAAAAGTAATATGTGTTCTTACATGGTTCAGAAAAGAAAATATCGCATAGTTAAATCTTTTCTCTGTATATATTTATTGGACTCTTTTTCTGCTTTTTATATTTATGGTGGCGTTGTCGTCTTGCTCTGGTGTTTAATAGTCTTGGCGTGTTCTCTGCGGCTCTCCTGAACAAGATAACAACTTAGCAATGATTTTCCTTGTTAGTGATAGGACAGACAAGAGGTTTATTAAGTCAAATGTAAGTGAATAACTGTAGCGTGGATGGGGAGGTGCAGGCAATGTCTGAATCAGTAACGCTCAGGTTGCCGGCCTCACGCAGAGCTTATCTTGATCTTTATTACCAGTGGCAAGGATAACCTTTTACCTCATTGATGATATACAGTCAGGATATTTTCTTGTCTGCTGGTCATTACTGAAATTATAGCAACAGATTGCCGTGTTGAGAAAGTCACTGTGGCAGGTAGCTTGTACAGCCAGATACGGATAGACATGGCTCAGTCAAAAGAAACTCTTAGGCTGGTTTCACACAGGGCGTTGCGGGAAAAGATGCGGGTGCGCTGCCGGCTGTCCCCGCTAGTGCAAAGGGTTTTAATGCGTTTTGCACGCGCATGGGAAAAATCGGCATATTTGGTACCCAGACCCGAACCTGGACTTCTTCAGTTCAGTATTCTGTAAATTTTATTATTTTCCCTTATAACATGGTTATAAGGGAAAATAATAGCATTCTTTAATACAGAATGCTTAGTAGAAGGTCAATTGAGGGTTAAAAAAATAAATAAAAAATAACTCACCTCCAATTGATCGCGTAGCTGCCGGTCTCCTGTTCTTTCTTCAGGACCTGTCAAAGGACCTGTGGTGACATCACTGAGCTCATCACATGGTCCATCACTATGGTGATGGGTCATGTGATGTATCATGTGATGAGCACAGTGATGTCACTACAGGTCCTTTGACAGGTCCTGAAGAAAGAACAGGAGACTGGCAGCTACGCGATCAATTGGAGGAGGTGAGTTATTATTATTTATTTTTTTTAACCCTCAATTGACCTTCTACTTAGCATTCTGTATTATAAAATGCTATTCTTTTCCCTCATAACCATGTTATAAAGGAAATTAATACAGCGAATAGACTTTCATCCTAGCAACCGTGCGGGAAAATCGCACCGCATCCACACTTGCTTGCGGATGCTTGCGATTTTCACGCAGCCCTATTCACTTATATGGGGCCTGCGTGGCGTGAATATAGAACATATATAGAACATGCTGTGAAAAAAGTGATGCGTGAAAATCACAGCTCATGTGCACAGCCCCATAGAAATGAATGGGTCCGGATTCAGTGCGGGTGCAATGCGTTCACCTCACGCTTTGCACCCGCGCTGAAAACTTACCCGTGTGAAAGGGGCCTTAGGGTACATGCACACAGTGCGCATTGCGTGTGGATTTTCATGCGTGAAATCCACATTGTAAGGGTAGGTTCACACTTCTCTAACTGATCCGGCATAGAACAGCCTGCTGGAGTTCACTTGATGCGGCCATTCACTGCCGGACCTCATTGACTATTATGGGATCCCAACGTTTTCCGGTTAAATGCCGGCTTTCAGCCAGACAAAAACAATTGCATGCATCGTTTTCTATCCGGACGAAAACCATCACTTTTGAAAGCATTCTTACCTACCACTATTTTCTTCACACCTCCCTTAAAGGGATCCTGTCACCTCCTAAAAACATCCCAAGCTGGCAGCAGTACCTTAGAGCCTTAGAGTAGCCAGCAGCATGTTTGTAACGATCCTTTTCTTTCTGCAGGAAGTTAAGCAGAAGCTGTAAAAACGTTCTTTAATCCCCTGCCTGGCGCGCTTTTCTAGTCAGGCTTGAAGTCACGGTTCCATCTCCCTGGCTGTAGTGCTGTCCAATCGCAGCGCAGAACGTCACAGCCAGGGAGAAGGAACGCCCAGGGGAGAAGCTAATGTCTCCTCCCCATTGCTCCGATAGTAGTAATTCGCATACGGAGCAGGAGACGGTAATTGGGCCACAGTGGGTGAACGGTGCGGTGCCCAGGAATAATAGTAAGTGCAGGGAGATCCCTGGGCACCGCTCTATGTAGCCTGCTACTTAACAAAGTCCGAACCCATGAAAAGTCGTCTTTAACCTTTAATATAGGAGGCAGGTGCCTGTAGCAAAATCACATAGCCGGCACCCTGCCTCTTAAATGGGAGCTGCGATAAGCGGCAGTTAAACTGCTGCTGATCTGCTGCCGGCACCCACCTCCTGTATTAAAGGTTAATTAACCCCCCAGTATTAAAATCATTGGTGGTGCAGTGTGCCCGCCCCCTAAACCCCCCCAGTATTAAAATTATTGGTGGCAGTGGCCACAGGGTCACTTCCCCTTTTCATTGGTGGCAGTGGCAGCTTCTGATCGGAGCCCCAGCAGTGTAATCCTGGGGCTCCGATTGGTTACCATGGCAGCCAGGACGCTACTGAAGCCCTGGCTGCCATGGTAATCTCCCTGCTGCTGTGTGCACTATGCACAAGGCAGCAGGGAGAGTGTAAGATCCTAGTCACCCTAATAGAGATCTATTAGGGTGAATAGGACAAGGGATGAAAATGGGGGAAATAGTTTTCAAAGAAAAAGTAAAAAAAAAAAAACACACCAAAATATTAAATTTTCCAATCACCCCCTTTTCCAATTTTATATATAAACAATAAATAAATATATCTCCACAACCGAAAAGTCCAAACTATTAAAATATTTTAAAAATCTATGTGGTGAAAAAAACTGTGCAATTTGCAATTTGCACCTGACTTTGTAAATGTTATTTTTTTATAAATAAAAATGAATTTTTTTTTTTACTCAATTTTGCCACAGTAATGAAGTACAGTATGTGACGAGAAAGCAGTCTCAGAATGGTCTGGATAAGTAAAAGCGTTTTAAAGTTATTACCACATAAAGTTACACATGTCAGATTTGCTAAAAATGTAGTGAAGGGGTTAATGCAGTATTTCAAAAATTAAGATACTTTACTGGAATACCCCTTTAAAATTTTGTACAGTATATTGAGTAAAAGTTTGATAATTCAGAGACATAAAAGGGCCGCCTTGTTGGAGGTGTACCCCCTTACAATTGCAGTAAAACTGTGAATTACACACTTTATGGTTGCAGATTACTAGTAAATGCACAGCAAGGTTGCTGGTTACAGAAATGGACTTTAGGGCCTCATTCACACTGCCGTAGCTGTTTTTTCTGTCCGCTAGGCACAGATACTGGTTTGTGCATTTTGCAGATTAATATGTCCTGCCCTCTGTTTTAGAACAGCCTATTCTTGTCCGCAAAACGGAGAAGAATAGGACATGTTCTATTTATTTTTTTATTTTTTTGTGGGGTGACGGCACGGACATACAGTACACCGCGTGCTGTCCGCATCTTTTGCAGCTTCATTGAAATGAATGCATCCAATCCGTAAAGAATGCAGATCGGATGCAGACCAAAACCACAGTCATGTACATGAGGCCTAAGGCAGGAACAGTTATTTTTAGAAATACAGAACAAGTACAACAAGTCTTTTTTTTTTTTTTTGATGGGGCACAGCAGATCTGAAGTATGGATACTTAGCTGTATGCTGGATGATTGATTATTAGAGAGAGGATCCCAGTCTCCTTTAACTCTCCTTTTACACAATCTCAACGAGAAGATGGAGTCTCCACATCTGTTATCACTGTCTCACACAAGTTTTAGCAAGACAGTTATAGTCTACACCAGGGTTGGCCAACCTGAAGCTCTCCAGCTGTTGCAAAACTACAACTCCCAGCATGCCTATACTGCCTACAGCTATCAGCCTACAGCAGGGTATGGTGGGAGTTGTAGTTTTACAACAGCTGAAGAGCCGCAGGTTGGCCCATCCTTGGTCTACACCATCCTTCCCCACCTTTTCTCTCCTGATTGGCTGGATAGAGAGGAGGAGTAATGAACAGGACTGCTGATGATAAATGGCCAATGTTCATGCTCCAATGTTGATGACAAACGGTAATTGTTCATGTGGCAGTGCTGATGATGAACAGCCAATTTTCATGCAGAGGACGAATGGCCCAGTGTTCATGCAGCAGTGCTGATGATGAACAGCCAGTGTTTATGCGACAGTGCTGATGATGAACGGTCTGTGGCCATGCGGCAGTGCTGATGATGAACGGTCTGTGGTCATGCGGCAGTGCTGATGATGAACGGTCTGTGGTCATGCGGCAGTGCTGATGATGAACGGTCTGTGGTCATGCGGCAGTGCTGATGATGAACGCTCTGTGGCCATGCGGCAGTGCTGATGATGAACGCTCTGTGGCCATGCGGCAGTGCTGATGATGAACGGTCTGTGGTCATGCGGCAGTGCTGATGATGAACGGTCTGTGGTCATGTGGCAGTGCTGATGTTGAACGGTCTGTGGTCATGTGGCAGTGCTGATGATGAACGGTCTGTGGTCATGTGGCAGTGCTGATAATGGTCTGTGGTCATGCGGCAGTGCTGATGATGGTCTGTGGTCATGTAGCAGTGCTGATGATGAAAGGCCAGTGTTCATGCGGCACTGCAGACAGTGACAAGCTTACAACAAGGGAATCCTCTTCAGTAATGGCATGTGTGTGACAGCTGTTCAACATCAGCTGACTCTGTGACCTTATGGATAGAGTTGAGCGAACACCTGGATGTTCGGGTTCGAGAAGTTCGGCCGAACATCCCGGAAATGTTCGGGTTCGGGATCCGAACCCGATCCGAACTTCGTCCCGAACCCGAACCCCATTGAAGTCAATGGGGACCCGAACTTTTCGGCACTAAAACGGCTGTAAAACAGCCCAGGAAAGGGCTAGAGGGCTGCAAAAGGCAGCAACATGTAGGTAAATCCCCTGCAAACAAATGTGGATAGGGAAATTAATTAAAATAAAAATTAAATAAATAAAAATTAACCAAAATCAATTGGAGAGAGGTTCCATAGCAGAGAATCTGGCTTCCCGTCACCCACCACTGGAACAGTCCATTCTCAGATATTTAGGCCCCGGCACCCAGGCAGAGGAGAGAGGTCCCGTAACAGAGAATCTGTCTTCATGTCAGCAGAGAATTAGTCTGCATGTCATAGCAGAGAATGAGGCTTCACGTCAGCCACCACTGCAACAGTCCATTGGCATATATTTAGGCCTAGCACACAGGCAGAGGAGAGAGGTCCCGTAACAGAGAATCTGGCTTCATGTCAGCAGAGAATCAGTCTGCATGTCATAGCAGAGAATGAGGCTTCACGTCAGCCACCACTGCAACAGTCCATTGGCATATATTTAGGCCCAGCACACACACAGGCAGAGGAGAGAGGTCCCGTAACAGAGAATCTGGCTTCATGTCAGCAGAGAATCAGTCTGCATGTCATAGCAGAGAATGAGGCTTCACGTCAGCCACCACTGCAACAGTCCATTGGCATATATTTAGGCCCAGCACACACACAGGCAGAGGAGAGAGGTCCCGTAACAGAGAATCTGGCTTCATGTCAGCAGAGAATCAGTCTGCATGTCATAGCAGAGAATGAGGCTTCACGTCAGCCACCACTGCAACAGTCCATTGGCATATATTTAGGCCCAGCACACACACAGGCAGAGGAGAGAGGTCCCGTAACAGAGAATCTGGCTTCATGTCAGCAGAGAATCAGTCTGCATGTCATAGCAGAGAATGAGGCTTCACGTCAGCCACCACTGCAACAGTCCATTGGCATATATTTAGGCCCAGCACACACACAGGCAGAGGAGAGAGGTCCCGTAACAGAGAATCTGTCTTCATGTCAGCAGAGAATTAGTCTGCATGTCATAGCAGAGAATGAGGCTTCACGTCACCCACCACTGCAACAGTCCATTGGCATATATTTAGGCCTAGCACACAGGCAGAGCAGAGAGGTCCCGTAACAGACAATCTGGCTTCATGACAGCAGAGAATCAGTCTGCATGTCATAGCAGAGAATGAGGCTTCACGTCACCCACCACTGCAACAGTCCATTGGCATATATTTAGGCCTAGCACACAGGCAGAGCAGAGAGGTCCCGTAACAGACAATCTGGCTTCATGTCAGCAGAGAATCAGTCTGCATGTCATAGCAGAGAATGAGGCTTCACGTCACCCACCACTGCAACAGTCCATTGGCATATATTTAGGCCTAGCACACAGGCAGAGCAGAGAGGTCCCGTAACAGACAATCTGGCTTCATGACAGCAGAGAATCAGTCTGCATGTCATAGCAGAGAATGAGGCTTCACGTCACCCACCACTGCAACAGTCCATTGGCATATATTTAGGCCTAGCACACAGGCAGAGCAGAGAGGTCCCGTAACAGACAATCTGGCTTCATGTCAGCAGAGAATCAGTCTGCATGTCATAGCAGAGAATGAGGCTTCACGTCACCCACCACTGCAACAGTCCATTGGCATATATTTAGGCCTAGCACACAGGCAGAGCAGAGAGGTCCCGTAACAGACGATCTGGCTTCATGTCAGCAGAGAATCAGTCTGCATGTCATAGCAGAGAATCAGGCTTCACGTCAGCCACCACTGCAACAGTCCATTGTCATAAATTTAGGCCCAGCACCCAGGCAGAGGAGAGAGGTCCCGTAACAGACAATCTGGCTTCATGTCAGCAGAGAATTAGTCTGCATGTCATAGCAGAGAATCAGGCTTCATGTCAGCCACCACTGCAACAGTCCATTGGCATATATTTAGGCCTAGCACACAGGCAGAGGAGAGGTTCATTCAACTTTGGGTAGCATCGCAATATAATGGTAAAATGAAAATAAAAATAGGATTGAATGAGGAAGTGCCCTGGAGTCCAATAATATATGGTTATGGGGAGGTAGTTAATGTCTAATCTGGACAAGGGACGGACAGGTCCTGTGGGATCCATGCCTGGTTCATTTTTATGAACGTCAGCTTGTCCACATTGGCTGTAGACAGGCGGCTGCGTTTGTCTGTAATGATGCCCCCTGCCGTGCTGAATACACGTTCAGACAAAACGCTGGCTGCCGGGCAGGCCAGCACCTCCAAGGCATAAAAGGCTAGCTCTGGCCACGTGGACAATTTAGAGACCCAGAAGTTGAATGGGGCCGAACCATCAGTCAGTACGTGGAGGGGTGTGCACACGTACTGTTCCACCATGTTAGTGAAATGTTGCCTCCTGCTAACACGTTGCGTATCAGGTGGTGGTGCAGTTAGCTGTGGCGTGTTGACAAAAGTTTTCCACATCTCTGCCATGCTAACCCTGCCCTCAGAGGAGCTGGCCGTGACACAGCTGCCTTGGCGACCTCTTGCTCCTCCTCTGCCTTGGCCTTGGGCTTCCACTTGTTCCCCTGTGACATTTGGGAATGCTCTCAGTAGCGCGTCTACCAACGTGCGCTTGTACTCGCGCATCTTCCTATCACGCTCCAGTGCAGGAAGTAAGGTGGGCACATTGTCTTTGTAGCGTGGATCCAGCAGGGTGGCAACCCAGTAGTCCGCACAGGTTAAAATGTGGGCAACTCTGCTGTCGTTGCGCAGGCACTGCAGCATGTAGTCGCTCATGTGTGCCAGGCTGCCCAGGGGTAAGGACAAGCTGTCCTCTGTGGGAGGCGTATCGTCATCGTCCTGCCTTTCCCCCCAGCCACGCACCAGTGATGGACCCGAGCTGCGTTGGGTGCCACCCCGCTGTGACCATGCTTCATCCTCATCCTCCTCCACCTCCTCCTCATCCTCGTCCTCCTCGTCCTCCAGTAGTGGGCCCTGGCTGGCCACATTTGTACCTGGCCTCTGCTGTTGCAAAAAACCTCCCTCTGAGTCACTTCGAAGAGACTGGCCTGAAAGTGCTAAAAATGACCCCTCTTCCTCATCCTCCTCCTCCTCCTCCTGGGCCACCTCCTGTTCCATCATCGCCCTAAGTGTTTTCTCAAGGAGACATAGAAGTGGTATTGTAACGCTGATAACGGTGTCATCGCCACTGGCCATGTTGGTGGAGTACTCGAAACAGCGCAACAGGGCACACAGGTCTCGCATGGAGGCCCAGTCATTGGTGGTGAAGTGGTGCTGTTCTGTAGTGCGACTGACCCGTGCGTGCTGCAGCTGAAACTCCACTATGGCCTGCTGCTGCTCGCACAGTCTGTCCAGCATGTGCAAGGTGGAGTTCCACCTGGTGGGCACGTCGCATATGAGGCGGTGAGCGGGAAGGCCGAAGTTACGCTGTAGCGCAGACAGGCGAGCAGCGGCAGGATGTGAACGCCGGAAGCGCGAACAGACGGCCCGCACTTTATGCAGCAGCTCTGACATGTCGGGGTAGTTGTGAATGAACTTCTGCACCACCAAATTCAGCACATGCGCCAAGCAAGGGATGTGCGTCAAATTGGCTAGTCCCAGAGCTGCAACGAGATTTCGCCCATTATCACACACCACCAGGCCGGGCTTGAGGCTCACCGGCAGCAACCACTCGTCGGTCTGTTGTTCAATACCCCGCCACAACTCCTGTGCGGTGTGGGGCCTGTCCCCCAAACATATGAGTTTCAGAATGGCCTGCTGACGTTTACCCCGGGCTGTGCTGAAGTTGGTGGTGAAGGTGTGTGGCTGACTGGATGAGCAGGTGGAAGAAGAGGAGGAGGAAGCCGAGAAGGAGGAGGTGGCAACAGGAGGCAAAGAATGTTGCCCTGCGATCCTTGGCGGCGGCAGGACGTGCGCCAAACAGCTCTCCGCCTGGGGCCCAGCTGCCACTACATTTACCCAGTGTGCAGTTAGGGAGATATAGCGTCCCTGGCCGTGCTTACTGGTCCACGTATCTGTGGTTAGGTGGACCTTGCTACAGATGGCGTTGCGCAGTGCACACTTGATTTTATCGGATACTTGGTTGTGCAGGGAAGGCACGGCTCTCTTGGAGAAGTAGTGCCGGCTGGGAACAACATACTGTGGGACAGCAAGCGACATGAGCTGTTTGAAGCTGTCTGTGTCCACCAGCCTAAATGACAGCATTTCATAGGCCAGTAGTTTAGAAATGCTGGCATTCAGGGCCAGGGATCGAGGGTGGCTAGGTGGGAATTTACGCTTTCTATCAAATGTTTGTGAGATGGAGAGCTGAACGCTGGCGTGTGACATGGTTGAGACGCTTGGTGACGGAGGTGGTGGTGGTGGTGTTGGTGGTACATCCCCTGTTTGCTGGGCGGCAGGTGCCAACGTTCCTCCAGAGGCGGAGGAAGAGGCCGAGGCGGCAGCAGCAGAATAGGCCGAGGCGGCAGCAGCAGAAGAGGTAGCAGGGGGAGCCTGAGTGACTTCCTTGGTTTTAAGGTGTTTACTCCACTGCAGTTCATGCTTTGCATGCAGGTGCCTGGTCATGCAGGTTGTGCTCAGGTTCAGAACGTTAATGCCTCGCTTCAGGCTCTGATGGCACAGCGTGCAAACCACTCGGGTCTTGTCGTCAGCACATTGTTTGAAGAAGTGCCATGCCAGGGAACTCCTTGAAGCTGCCTTTGGGGTGCTCGGTCCCAGATGGCGGCGGTCAGTAGCAGGCGGAGTCTCTTGGCGGCGGGTGTTCTGCTTTTGCCCACTGCTCCCTCTTTTGCTACGCTGTTGGCTCGGTCTCACCACTGCCTCTTCCTCCGAACTGTGAAAGTCAGTGGCACGACCTTCATTCCATGTGGGGTCTAGGACCTCATCGTCCCCTGCATCGTCTTCCACCCAGTCTTGATCCCTGACCTCCTGTTCAGTCTGCACACTGCAGAAAGACGCAGCAGTTGGCACCTGTGTTTCGTCATCATCAGAGACATGCTGAGGTGGTATTCCCATGTCCTCATCATCAGGAAACATAAGTGGTTGTGCGTCAGTGCATTCTATGTCTTTCACCGCTGGGGAAGGGCTAGGTGGATGCCCTTGGGAAACCCTGCCAGCGGAGTCTTCAAACAGCATAAGAGACTGCTGCATAACTTGAGGCTGAGACAGTTTCCCTGGTATGCATGGGGGTGATGTGACAGACTGATGGGGTTGGTTTTCAGGCGCCATCTGTGCGCTTTCTGCAGAAGACTGGGTGGGAGATAATGTGAACGTGCTGGATCCACTGTCGGCCACCCAATTGACTAATGCCTGTACCTGCTCAGGCCTTACCATCCTTAGAACGGCATTGGGCCCCACCATATATCGCTGTAAATTCTGGCGGCTACTGGGACCTGAGGTAGTTGGTACACTAGGACGTGTGGAT
Organism: Bufo gargarizans; assembly: GCF_014858855.1. Lineage (NCBI taxonomy): Eukaryota > Metazoa > Chordata > Amphibia > Anura > Bufonidae > Bufo > Bufo gargarizans. The sequence goes on along the minus strand of NC_058085.1, from coordinate 338,436,939 downwards.
GTGGCAGAACGGCCACGTCCTCTCCCAGCACCAGAGGGTCCACTAACACCACCACGACCATGTCCACGTCCGCGTCCCTTACTAGATGTTTTTCTCATTGTTATGGTTCACCACAACAACAAATATATTATTTGGCCCAATGTATTGTATTCAAATTCAGCGGGATATAAATTTGAGGCCTAGTATTTAGGCGCTGGGTGACCGGTATGGATTTAGTGACAGAATTAGACTTGGAAATGCACAGAAGCGTGTGTGTGAAGTTATTCTGAATGACCCAATGTGCACCTTGAATATTATATACCCTTTTTGGGATAGATTTCAAATAGCTCTGATATAGCAGGAACCACTAAATTATGAAATTGCTAAATTGGGAATTGTACTTCAACCCAGAACAAAAAATGTGCTTTGACGGGCACTAAATAACTTTCCCAGCTACAACAGTACAGCGGTAACGAGAGATTTAGAGGGATTTAAATTTGAGGCCTAGTATTTAGGCGCTGGGTGACAGGTATGGGTTTAGTGACAGAATTAGACTTGGAAATACACAGTAGCGGGTGTGTATGAAGTTATTCTGAATGACCCAATGTGCACCTTCAATATTATATACCCTTTTTGGGATAGATTTCAAATAGCTCTGATATAGCAGGAACCACTAAATTATGAAATTGCTAAATTGGGAATTGTACTTCAACCCAGAACAAAAAATGTGCTTTGACGGACACTAAATATCTTGCCCAGCAACAACAGTACAGTGGTGGGTAACGAGAGATTTAGAGGGATTTAAATTTGAGGCCTAGTATTTAGGCGCTGGGTCACCGGTATGGATTTAGTGACAGAATTAGACTTGGAAATGCACAGAAGCGTGTGTGTGAAGTTATTCTGAATGACCCTATGTGCACCTTCAATATTATATACCCTTTTAGGGATAGATTTAAAATAGCTCTGATATAGCAGAAACCACTAAATTATGAAATTGCTAAATTGGGAATTGTACTTCAACCCAGAACAAAAAATGTGCTTTGACGGACACTAAATATCTTGCCCAGCAACAACAGTACAGCGGTGGGTAACGAGAGATTTAGAGGGATTTAAATTTGAGGCCTAGTATTTAGGCGCTGGGTCACCGGTATGGATTTAGTGACAGAATTAGACTTGGAAATGCACAGAAGCGTGTGTGTGAAGTTATTCTGAATGACCCTATGTGCACCTTCAATATTATATACCCTTTTAGGGATAGATTTCAAATAGCTCTGATATAGCAGAAACCACTAAATTATGAAATTGCTAAATTGGGAATTGTACTTCAACCCAGAACAAAAAATGTGCTTTGACGGACACTAAATATCTTGCCCAGCAACAACAGTACAGCGGTGGGTAACGAGAGATTTAGAGGGATTTAAATTTGAGGCCTAGTATTTAGGCGCTGGGTGACAGGTATGGGTTTAGTGACAGAATTAGACTTGGAAATACACAGTAGCGGGTGTGTGTGAAGTTATTCTGAATGACCCAATGTGCACCTTCAATATTATATACCCTTTTTGGGATAGATTTCAAATAGCTCTGATATAGCAGGAACCACTAAATTATGAAATTGCTAAATTGGGAATTGTACTTCAACCCAGAACAAAAAATGTGCTTTGACGGACACTAAATATCTTGCCCAGCAACAACAGTACAGCGGTGGGTAACGAGAGATTTAGAGGGATTTAAATTTGAGGCCTAGTATTTAGGCGCTGGGTCACCGGTATGGATTTAGTGACAGAATTAGACTTGGAAATGCACAGAAGCGTGTGTGTGAAGTTATTCTGAATGACCCTATGTGCACCTTCAATATTATATACCCTTTTAGGGATAGATTTCAAATAGCTCTGATATAGCAGAAACCACTAAATTATGAAATTGCTAAATTGGGAATTGTACTTCAACCCAGAACAAAAAATGTGCTTTGACGGACACTAAATATCTTGCCCAGCAACAACAGTACAGCGGTGGGTAACGAGAGATTTAGAGGGATTTAAATTTGAGGCCTAGTATTTAGGCGCTGGGTCACCGGTATGGATTTAGTGACAGAATTAGACTTGGAAATGCACAGAAGCGTGTGTGTGAAGTTATTCTGAATGACCCTATGTGCACCTTCAATATTATATACCCTTTTAGGGATAGATTTCAAATAGCTCTGATATAGCAGAAACCACTAAATTATGAAATTGCTAAATTGGGAATTGTACTTCAACCCAGAACAAAAAATGTGCTTTGACGGACACTAAATATCTTGCCCAGCAACAACAGTACAGTGGTGGGTAACGAGAGATTTAGAGGGATTTAAATTTGAGGCCTAGTATTTAGGCGCTAGGTCACCGGTATGGATTTAGTGACAGAATTAGACTTGGAAATGCACAGAAGCGTGTGTGTGAAGTTATTCTGAATGACCCTATGTGCACCTTCAATATTATATACCCTTTTAGGGATAGATTTCAAATAGCTCTGATATAGCAGAAACCACTAAATTATGAAATTGCTAAATTGGGAATTGTACTTCAACCCAGAACAAAAAATGTGCTTTGACGGACACTAAATATCTTGCCCAGCAACAACAGTACAGCGGTGGGTAACGAGAGATTTAGAGGGATTTAAATTTGAGGCCTAGTATTTAGGCGCTGGGTGACAGGTATGGGTTTAGTGACAGAATTAGACTTGGAAATACACAGTAGCGGGTGTGTGTGAAGTTATTCTGAATGACCCAATGTGCACCTTCAATATTATATACCCTTTTTGGGATAGATTTCAAATAGCTCTGATATAGCAGGAACCACTAAATTATGAAATTGCTAAATTGGGAATTGTATTTCAACCCAGAACAAGAAATGTGCTTGAACGGACACTAAATAACTCGCCCAGCTACAGCACTAGGGACAGATTTAGCTGGATATAAATTTGAGGCCTAGTATTTAGGCGCTGGGTGACCGGTATGGATTTAGTGACAGAATTAGACTGGGATATGGCCAAAAAATGAACAGACTATTGCTGGTTAAATGCACTTGGTGTGACAGCTTCACCCTGATGTAGGCTTTAGCCAAAAAACAACCACACCATTGAGGGTTAAATGCACTTGGTGACAGGCGCAGCTTGCCCCTGATTTTGTATATGGCCAAAAAATGAACAGACTATTGCTGGTTAAATGCACTTGGTGTGACAGCTTCACCCTGATGTAGGCTTTAGCCAAAAAACAACCACACCATTGAGGGTTAAATGCACTTGGTGACAGGCGCAGCTTGCCCCTGATTTTGTATATGGCCAAAAAATGAACAGACTATTGCTGGTTAAATGCACTTGGTGTGACAGCTTCACCCTGATGTAGGCTTTAGCCAAAAAACAACCACACCATTGAGGGTTAAATGCACTTGGTGACAGGCGCAGCTTGCCCCTGATTTTGTATATGGCCAAAAAATGAACAGACTATTGCTGGTTAAATGCACTTGGTGTGACAGCTTCACCCTGATGTAGGCTTTAGCCAAAAAACAACCACACCATTGAGGGTTAAATGCACTTGGTCGCAGCTTGTGCTGGCGCACCACAAGACACAAAATGGCCGCCGATCACCCCAGAAAAATGAGACTGACAAACGGTCTGTGCAGCCTAAAAACAGTGAGCAATTGAGGATCAGCAGCTCAATGATCCACAGCTGCAGATCGATCAGTTAATCAAGTCCTTTGGAGGAGTTAATCTGCCTAATCTCGCCCTACTGTCGCAGCCGCAACCTCTCCCTACGCTAATCAGAGCAGAGTGACGGGCGGCGCTATGTGACTCCAGCTTAAATAGAGGCTGGGTCACATGGTGCTCTGGCCAATCACAGCCATGCCAATAGTAGGCATGGCTGTGATGGCCTCTTGGGGCAAGTAGTATGACGCTTGTTGATTGGCTGCTTTGCAGCCTTTCAAAAAGCGCCAAGAAAGCGTCACAAAAGCGCGAAGAAAGCGACAAACACCGAACCCGAACCCGGACTTTTACGAAAATGTCCGGGTTCGGGTCCGTGTCACGGACACCCCAAAATTCGGTACGAACCCGAACTATACAGTTCGAGTTCGCTCATCCCTACTTATGGATATGCCACAGCAAAAATAATTGTGTAACCAGGATTAGAAAAGCATGATTGCTTTCTCCACAAACTGCAGCAACACTTGTTACGATTTGTGTCAAGTATTGCAGATTAGCTCCACTGAAATGAATGGAAGGTGAGCTGCAACACCATAAGCAGCTTGTGGACTGGTGTGGTGCAGTAAAAGCAGCCTTGTATTTTTACAGCCATGCATGCAATACCAGTAGTTTGTAGTCCTGGCCTAAAACAGCAGGCAAAATCAAATTCAGGGGCTATTTTTGTAGGTTTCCATTCAATGCACATTTATTAATATGTGGTCTATGGTATGTCAGTTTTCTTTTGTTTTCTTTGTCATAATGACCTCACTAAACACATTTGAGTTGCCCATAGCGTTCCATGCATGACTTCATGATTCATTTTTAAAAACATTTTTGAATGGCACTAATCGCTCCATTTCTAAACACTATTTCTTTCGCTTTAAGACATTTTAGCACTATTCACACTTCAGCCACACAGTATAAAAGACACCTTGCACCGGATTTCACTTTACACAGCCTTATTAAATTTCCCTATAAGTGTGTAATGTCCCTTAACGGCCAAAACACAAAACTCGGCAAAAGAAAAATGAGGTGAGATTGCTGCAGGCCAACTATTCACACAGCTGGTCCCATAAAATAAGCTAAAATGACAATGTTTTATGGTCCAGTATCACTTGGAATGGGAATGTACTATGGGCCAGTTGCATTTCCAGCTGAAGAAATATTCCTGAGAATGTAGCACTGTGCGGAGGAAGCTTGGAATTTACACAGACACGTTGAGAAGTACACGTCAGGAGAGATGGTTTAGATCAAATGTTTTAAAATGTATGACCTAGAGGTCACATGTTGGCCCATTCCAGGCCAGTATAGATGGCAGTACTGGAAATAATGTATTACTTACAGATGGTATTACTTGTGGCTATTGCCTCAAGGTCTTTATGTTCAGTCAGCTACTGCATATTTAAAGGATGCAGCTTCTAAAGAGCATATGTCAGCAGAATCAACCCTGTTAAACCAGGCTTACTGCCTGATAGGATTGACCCTGCTGATTCCAATGATACCTTATTTATTCTTCTATGTTGTGCTGTTCAGGAGAAAAAAGAAATTGTGTGTTACAGGGCTGAGATTGAAATTTAAATTAGACACATGGTTGAGAGAGTAACTGAGGTTCAATGTGGATAAATGTAAAGTTCTGCATCTTGGAAGTAATAATCTCTGTGCTTCATATCTCCTAGGGGATGTAACACTGGGAGAGTCATTTATAGAGAAGGATTTGGGTGTCCTTGTAGATGGTAGATTAAATAACCGCATACAATGTCAATCAGCTGCTTCTAAGGCCACCAGGATATTGCCATGCATTAAACGAGGCATGGACTCGAGGGGCAGGGGTGTGATATTACCACTTTACAAAGCGTTGGTGCGGCCTCGTCTGGAATATGCAGCTCAGTTCTGGGCACCAGTCCATAGAAAGGACGCTCTGCAGCTGGAAAAAGTACAGAGGAGAGCGACTAAACTGATAAGGGGCATGGAGGGTCTTAGTTATGAAAAAATATTAAAATAATTACATTACTTATGCCTTTTTTCAACCGTATTAACTACGTAATTATGTAACTGTGTGGTTCCATAGTAATGACCCCGCCCCTTCCTGTGCTGACATCACAGGTACAATGAATTTTGGGTAGGCAGGTGTTAATCACAATACACCTAGCCACAGTGACATTCCTCATCCCGGCCAGCTTCCCGTGAAGTCTAAGATGAAAGAAGTAGGACACCTTACAGTCTAAGGGCACGTATCTGTTGTCTATAGTGTTAGAATAATGGCCAGTTACATGGTATATTTAAATTATTTGTAACTTATCGTGTGTGTGTTGTAGTTCGTTTTAGTTAAGTATAGGTGTATTTTATGTTATATTTGCAAGAGTCGTGTGTTATTCCTGGTGAAACCAAGGCAACATACTGTACATGTACAAGGCATAACCTGAGAACAATCCCAAGAGCTAGTGGGAAAAAGGGAATATTGACCATTGTCATCTGATAATTGGTAACATTTCGCCCTTTTTATGCCAGTAATTTCAGATATTGCTATTGATAACAATTATTGATATTAAAGCAATATTTCTCCTTCATCTTGTAATATGCAGATTTGGCTCCTGGATGGTCGAGGGCCTGGCTAAAGCCCTTAAAGGACAAGTTCATCAGCACCCTTATGCTGAAGACAATCCTCCCTCCCCCTTCCCTGGACCTGTCAATACCCTACCTCTTTCCTGGACCTGTCAATACCCTTCCTCTTTCCTGGACCTGTCAATACCCTACATCTTGCCTGGACCTGTCAATCTTGTGCCTGCGCTGTTGATACAAGCATTGGTGCAAGCACAGTTGGTATCTATGTGGCTTGGAAAGTGCCAATACTCGGACCTCCAGCACAGGAGGGAGATTGACAGAGCCAGTCATCTTGTTTGGGAGGGGGGGGGGGTCTTCAGTAGGGGGGTTTGACGAACAGGTGCTCTGAGTTTTGGAGCCAGGCCCTTGGTGCTCTAGGAGTCTAAATTGGATATTACAAGAAACAAGTTTTTTCTCCTGAACTGCACAGCGTAGAAAAGGAAATAAGAGATCTTTGTAATAAGCAGGATCAACTCTACCAGGTACACCTGGTATACCTGGCTCAATAGGGGTGTTCCTGCTGAGAGATGCTCTTTAAAATATCTTCAGTTAATAATGCTGGCCATACCTCTTAGATACATGTCAAGCAAATCCTAGTTTGACTGACAGCTATTTATCCCAACCCCTACAGCATGCCCATCCGAGTTGAACATGCATGTGTACTCATTGTGAAGAGGAGCATAACCTGCTGCTAGATACCTCTGGGGAAGGCTTATGTCTTGTGAGTAAAAGGATCTCTATGAATAGCAGAGACTTTGCAAATGAATGATTGGGCATGCTAAGTATCAATATGCCGGATCCCTCTTTCCTCAGGCCGAGAGTTGGGACCCTAACTGATGTGTACGGGCACATTGAGGTCAATGACTAAGTCTGATGTTCTCACTGGACATACATATAGTGGAGCCTCCTTAGTACAGAGGAGCACAACCTATATGCACTGCAGTACTTTATGTGCAGAGATATTCTCCTCTATAAAGGAGCTCTGTACATATAGGACGTGGTTATCAAAGGTGGTGCAGAGGGAAAGTGGAAAAAATATTCAGAGCAACCAGTCCAGTATCAGTGTTCATGTAAAGCTGGAATCAGGGTGTAGAATGAGTGTCTAGTCCCATGTTTATTTCCACCAGCTTGGATAGATCTCCATTATACTTTTCACAGTGCAACTAGTGCAGACAAACAATGCCACTTCAGTCATTATAAAAAAAAAAGCAGTCTTCTTAGAGGAGATGATAGGAAACGGCAACTATGGCAGCTGTACCCAATGTAATTTGCCGATTCTGCCTGACAACTTTGCTATAGAAATGTAGTTGCTGTTCTTCTCGGTAGCTCATAGGGTCTTAGGAGCATACTTCACTAGCTCTAATTTTGTAAACTTGAAGTGAGGCCCTTTGCACTTTGCATCTCAGCCTTTCGTGAGCGTAGTGTATGCCTGCAATGGAAGGCTTCAACACACGTAGGGTCCTATTGTAATAAAAAACATAAAACAATGTGCCTGATCATAAGACGCACCTAGATTTTACAGGAGATCAGATCAGACCCCCAGTCTTCATCAGACCTCAGATTAGACCCCCAAACAGATCCCCAATCTTCATCAGACCTCAGTTCAGACCACCAATCTTCATCAGATCTCAGTTCAGACCCCCCAATCTTTTTCAGACCACCAATATTTATCAGACCTCTGATCAGACCCTGCCATCAGAGCCTCAGTCTTTATCATATCTCAGATACCCCCCCCCCCCAGTCACGCTCAGTCTTTATCTTATCTCAGATCAGGCCCCCAATCTTTATGGGACCTCAGATCAGACCCCCAAATCAGACTTCAGATCAGACTCCCAATTTTCATCTGACCTCAGATCAGACAATAAAAAATATCAAACAACTTACCTCTCCTGCTCTGGGGGGCATGCTCTTCCTTCACTCACTGCCCCATGGTCTTGTGCCGGCGCCACCCTGCACTGTGACCTACATCATCAAGTCATAGTGCACGTCTACATGCACTACTTCCTGACGCTATATGCAGTTAGGAGACAACACAGCACGGTGCCGGTAAGAAGACCAAGGAGTGGTGAGTACAGCCAGCACTACAGTCACCGCTCCCAGTACCTCCTCCATACTAATAACTGCTTCTATAATGGAAGCTCATTAGTATTCTCTTTATAACATGCACTGACATTTCTCGATCACCCCCTCATCCACACACCTACACACACCACTTTGGGGGGGGATGCATTTAAAAAAAGTGAAAAATATGGTAAAGTTTGGCTCTCTCTAAGAGGAAACTCAGTAGCCTTCAGTTTCTTATACATTTGAACAAAAGTATGCCAATACATACCACCTTTACAATCTTTTGGTCTCCATCAGGTGAATGGAAGTCCTGAGGCATATTTGAAGAATATACATAAGGCTTGAAGGCAATTTGCACAGAGCTTAACCTCCCCCATATTGTCTGTATACAGTGGTCCGTTCAATAAAACATTTTTCTGCAACCCAACTGTATCATTGTGGGACGCTTAGATGATAGGGGGTTCTGACTACGCTAAGAAACGGGACATGTAGTCAGCTACTTAAAAATTACTTTGCTTTTTCACCCATAGCAAAATCACGAAAAGCAGTAATAGCTATAAATCCATTCGGAAATTCTTTCTATTCAACTGTTCCATATTGTTCCACTTTAATTACGATGGTGGTTATCTTAATTTCAGCCATTTCTCTTCCTAATAGTTAAGAAAAAAATTATATTATAGAAATTTAAAATGGCCCCCGTAATAGTGTTTTTCTGTAAGATTTTTGGCATCTTTTAACTCCTTGAATAAAATTTCACACCAGGCCACCTATTCTAGCTGATAATATTATGCTTTTCGTTGTACACCTGCTCCCATCTCCAGTACTTCTTTAATTGTCTCTTAATTAGACGTTTACACTTTTCAGAAAAACAGCTTCTTCCAACCCGCTGTTTCATCACAACATGTCTGAATTTAGAATATGAAGGGTCATTTACATGGCAAACATCGGTGGTGTTATTACAGCACATGGACTGCGATAACAAAAGAGCAACATAGTAAAGCAGGTGTACCAAATGCCTACAATAACAGCAATTTCCATCCTTTACTACTATACCATACATTTTATCTTTATTGATGGTATGAGAAAATTGTAAATATTCATAAATAAAAGAGTTGTCTGAACCTTTCTCATATGCCCCATGGTGCCATAGGGAGGCCTCCGCTCAATCTGAGCTGGTCAGTCGATGTACTATATAAACATTTATTAGTACTATTAAGCTATATTCACTTTTTTTATTTACAGTCATTTCACATCTATAAGCTCCCCTTGACCAGACACATTCGAAAATTGGGCCCTTTTGGCACATTTTTGGGTGGTTTTCTCCAGCATCCTTTTTTTCAACTGTGTTAAAAAGCACTTCTTTGTACAGAGGCATCATGAAAAGAGACAGGTATACTCATGTTCGGGACACGCATCGGGAGGTCCATCCAGTGTGTGTGCCAGATGAAAACAGAAGTGTGAACAGTGCCTTAATAGCAGGGTTGGATTTGCCATGGACCTTACAGGGAAATTTCCCAGTGGGCCGATGTCCAGGGGGCCACCTGGGCCCTCCTCACGGCCAGCCAGTGGAGGTTTTTGGGGGCTGTGGTATTTGGCTCTGTTTGGGTGGTATAATGTGCCACCATGTGATATTGCTTGCCCTGCCTTCCATCAGTTTGGACCCAACTACAAAACTGGGCCACTTTTAGTATTTCTTCCAGGGCTAATTCAAGTTTCCAGTCCACCCCTGCTTAATAGTAGTATTAGAAATAATAAATATTGAAAGAGCATTTGTATGCAGGATCAACCCTCTTAAACCAGGCTTCATGTCAGGTAGGAATGAGCCTGCTGACTAAAACCATAACTATCTGGTTTAAATGCGTTAAGCCATTTTCGAGAAAAAAACATGCTTATTCAAATGAGGGCTTCAATTCACCAAGGGGCGGCCTTAGCTCTTCTGCTTTGATGCTCTGTTCACTACCCCTCCCCTTGATTGACTGGGCAGACTGGAGGACGATACCAGTGCCTGCCATGCCAACTAAAGGGAGGGGAGAGGACTGAGCTTTAAAGTCGAGGAGCAAAGGTAATCCTGCCCTGTGCTGTATGTTGCTCCTATTTTCCCCGCTGAACAGGTGTACGGGGCAGGCATGGGATACAGGGCCAGGCAAGAGGACAATGGCAATGCCAGGCCTTGTCAGTCAAGTGGAAGATCAACTCTACGAGGCTTTGGTTCCAAAACTTCCTGGGCCTCTCACCTGTCTCTACTGCCTGCTCCCTCTCTACATGGACCAATCACTGGCCACAATGGTAATCTGCCACAGATAGTGATTGGTTGCAATGGTCTATACATAGAGACCGGTGGGGCAACAGAGAAGCCCCTGGACCAGAACAGTGGGGTCAATAAGGTATGATCTAATTTGTTAGTTTAAAAAATTCTAAGCTATATTCAAAGTAATTTTCATGACTTACACCTGTAATATGTCATTATTCATAATGAATATGTATTATTGTGATTACTAATATTTAAGGGCATCTGTCAGAAGTTCTGTACCTATGACACTGGCTGACCTGTTACATGTGCACTTGGCAGCTGAAGGCTTCTGTGTTGGTTCCATGTTCATGTGTGTCCGTACTGCTGAGAAAAATTAGGTTTTAATTTATGCGAATGAGCTTCTAGGCGTTACCTTTACACCTAGAGGCTCTGCTCTCTCTACAACTGCCTTACCCTCTTCTCGTTGATTGACAGGACAAGGCGTGATGACATTGGCCCTGTGAATCAAAGTGGAGACAGTGCAGCAGTTGCAGAGAGAGCAGAGCCTCTAGGTGTAATGGTAACGCCCCCGTTGCTCCTAGAGGCTCATTTGCATATATGAAAACATCTTTTTTCTCAGCAATGCGGGCACATATGAACATGAGATCAACACAGACGCCTTCAGCTGCCAAGTGCACATGTAACAGGTCAGCCAGTGTCATAGGTACAAACCTGCTGAGCCCTCTAATATTAATAATCACAATTATACATACGGTATTGATTATAAATAATGATATATTACAGGTGTTAGTCATGAAAATTACTTTTACTGTATATAAAATATTTCATGTTAATTCATTAATTTATTGTGATATTTTATTTCTGTTATTAGTATAAAAATTACTGAATATTTAACTTTGTAATTTTTCCAAGTTAATTACTGGTACATAAAAAAAAAATCTCTACTCAAATAAAAACTGCATATGTGTGAACTGAACCTTGAAACAAACCTAAATCGTGGCGGCTGGGTTGACTGGTACAATTTTAACGTTTTTAACAAACCAGGAAAAAAACAAAACAAGGAAATGACAATTCTCGTAATTAATTTCAAACCCACCAGTTCATCAATGCAGTGTCCAACAATTTTGCCGTTGTTCGATGGTTTTAACTTCTGCGAGCGATGTGATAGAAACGGGAAAGAAATTTAAAACGGCAAAAAACAGCCGTGTACGTGTGTTCTAACTTTTCCCCCACCTGTAAATCGCCTGTTTTTTTCTCGGTGACATTGATCAGATTTGAAACTTCATACTTTCTTAATTTAATCTGTTATTGACAGTAATATATTTTAACTCGAGAACGTGTTCTTTCGGTGCATATTGACTTGGCTTGTTAAAATTTCCACAGTACATGCGAACATCGGATTTTCTGTCACAGTAACTTAAGACATGGGGACAGCAAAGAATGATTCCTGCCATTCAATGAACTTTAACTGAAAACCCTACTTGAATGGTAATAATCTGCTCCAGTAATTTCTGTGGAAAAGAACAGAATCCCCGGAGATTTTACATCTAATCATTTATTTATAAATCTGTAGATAGCAGTCTGCAGAATGCGCATCAGGGGTCAACTTTGTGCTCAAAACCGTTGCCGAGTGTTTACATTTCACAGCGATTTTGTACTGTACACGATCAGTAAGGCACCTTGGTCCAGCAGATAGCTACTCGGCACATCACTTGGACCAACTACTTCATTACTAATGCCTCAGTGGAGGCCGTTCCCCTCTGTATTAGCTGATATATGCATGTTTTTCCATCTCATTAATTTAGTCTACATACGATTGATTTTTGCCTATTAATAAACCCCTTGGTATTAGTGACAGCTATCTAAACCTTTCTACCTTATGTTGAGCGTGATAAATATGCCTGATAAAATTCCATTAGGCATATTTCATGCAGCTTTTTTTTTTATTTTTTTTTCCTTTTCTGCCTTGGCTGGTTGTGTCCTGCCATTTACGTGTACTGCTAGCTCTGTGGTTGATTTTTTTTTTTTTGTGTGGTTGTCGTTAAAGAAACTAGTACAGCTTTGTATTGTTTTATGTTTGTCTTATAGCATTGCTTCTCATCATTATAATTTGTAAAATTTCCATTTTGGATTTTGGTCTGGTGAGAATAATTCACTTGAATATATATATATATATATACAGGGCTTTTTTTCCTCAGAGAAAAGGTGGTGGAACTCCTCCTCCTCACCCCCCCTCCCCTGGCCATGCCCCTATCCACCCCTAGGACCGCCCCCTAAAACCGCTCCTTTAGAGAACAGGGATGCAAGTAAAAAAATTTTTTTTGGGGGGGGGGGGGGGGCTATAAAAGTAAATATACAGACGTGGACAAAATTGTTGGTACCCTTTGGTCAATGAAAGAAAAAGTCACAATGGTCACAGAAATAACTTTAATCTGACAAAAGTAATAATAAATTAAAATTCTATAAATGTTAACCAATGAAAGTCAGACATTGTTTTTCAACCATGCTTCAACAGAATTATGTAAAAAAATAAACTCATGAAACAGGCATGGACAAAAATGATGGTACCCCTAACTTAATATTTTGTTGCGCAACCTTTTGAGGCAATCACTGCAATCAAACGCTTCCTGTAACTGTCAATGAGACATCTGCACCTCTCAGCAGGTATTTTGGCCCACTCCTCATGAGCAAACTGCTCCAGTTGTGTCCGGTTTGAAGGGTGCCTTTTCCAGACTGCATGTTTCAGCTCCTTCCAAAGATGCTCAATAGGATTGAGGTCAGGGCTCATAGAAGGCCACTTTAGAATAGTCCAATTTTTTCCTCTTAGCCATTCTTGGGTGTTTTTAGCGGTGTGTTTTGGGTCATTGTCCTGTTGCAAGACCCATGACCTGCGACTGAGACCAAGCTTTCTGACACTGGCTAGTACATTTCTCTCTAGAATTCCTTGATAGTCTTGAGATTTCATTGTACCCTGCACAGATTCAAGACACCCTGTGCCAGACGCAGCAAAGCAGCCCCAGAACATAACAGAGCCTCCTCCATGTTTCACAGTAGGGACAGTGTTCTTTTCTTGATATGCTTCATTTTTTCGTCTGTGAACATACAGCTGATGTGCCTTGGCAAAAACTTCGATTTTTGTCTCATCTGTCCACAGGACATTCTCCCAGAAGCTTTGTGGCTTGTCAACATGTAGTTTGGCATATTCCAGTCTTGCTTTTTTATGATTCGTTTTCAACAATGGTGTCCTCCTTGGTCGTCTCCCATGTAGTCCACTTTGGCTCAAACAACGACGGATGGTGCGATCTGACACTGATGTTCCTTGAGCATGAAGTTCACCTTGAATCTCTTTAGAAGTCTTTCTAGGCTCTTTTGTTACCATTCGGATTATCCGTCTCTTAGATTTGTCATCAATTTTCCTCCTGCGGCCACGTCCAGGGAGGTTGGCTACAGTCCCATGGATCTTAAACTTATGAATAATATGTGCAACTGTACTCACAGGAACATCTAGTTGCTTGGAGATGGTCTTATAGCCTTTACCTTTAACATGCTTGTCTATAATTTTCTTTCTGATCTCTTGAGACAGCTCTTTCCTTTGCTTCCTCTGGTCCATGTCGAGTGTGGTACACACCATATCACCAAACAACACAGTGATTACCTGGAGCCATATATATAGGCCCAATGGCTGATTACAAGGTTGTAGACACCTGTGATGCTAATTAGTGGACACACCTTGAATTAACATGTCCCTTTGGTCACATTATGTTCTGTGTTTTCTAGGGGTACCATCATTTTTGTCCATGCCTGTTTCATGAGTTTATTTTTTTACATAATTCTGTTGAAGCATGGTTGAAAAACAATGTCTGACTTTCATTGGTTAACATTTATAGAATTTTAATTTATTATTACTTTTGTCAGATTAAAGTTATTTCTGTGACCATTGTGACTTTTTCTTTCATTGACCAAAGGGTACCAACAATTTTGTCCACGTCTGTATGGGGGCTCTGTGGATGGCACTGTTGTGGCTGTGGGGATCTGTGGATGACACTGTTGTGGCTGTGGGGATCTGTGGATGACACTGTTGTGGGGGATCTGTGGATGACATTGTTATGGGGGCTCTGTGGATGATACTGTTATGGGGGATCTGTGGATGATACTGTTATGGGGGATCTGTGGATGATACTGTTATGGGGGATCTGTGGATGGCATTGTTATGGGCGATCTGTGGATGACATTGTTATGGGGGCTCTGTGGATGACATTGTTATGGGGGATCTGTGGATGACATTGTTATGGGGGATCTGTGGATGGCATTGTTATGGGGGATCTGTGGATGACATTGTTATGGGGGCTCTGTGGATGGCACTGTTATGGTTATGGGGGCTCTGTGGATGGCACTGTTGTGGCTGTGGGGATCTGTGGATGACACTGTTGTGGGGGGGGATCTGTGGGTGACACTGTTGTGGGGGGGAAGTCTGTGGGTGACACTTACATATAGCACCTTATGCTATATATGTGTCATCCACAGATCCCCCCATAACAGTCAGTGTCCCTGTGAGGTAAATCCCCAATACAGGGTCTGGGGGCCAGCATCTGGTGTTCAACTTGAACTTGTAATGGCAGCGGGGCCCGGTGCAGTCACTGTATTACACCGGGCCCCGCTCACTGTCACTGTAATATTAAGGCATTGTTAATTTAATAACAGATTAATACCGCATTATGTAGGCAAAAATAGGCATTATCCATTAAACAACAAGAGAAATCCTCTGCGAGTCTGCGATCCTCTCCCTCTGTCTCCGTACTCACAAACTCAGTAGCAGGCAGGCCGGGGGGCAGCGCAACTCACTGACGTCACGCGCCTGCTCCTCCCAGCGTGATCTCAGTGAGTTGCACTGCCGCCCGGCCTGCCTGCTACTGAGTTTGTGAGTACGGAGACCGGAGAGGATCGCAGAATCACAGAGGATTTTCTCTTGTTCACAACTGGATTATTTTGTTTGCGGCGGCGGGCGGACGCCCATGAGGGGGGCGGGGCGAGTCAAAATAGGTGGCGGAGCGCCGTTCCGGGGAGTTCCGCCAGAAAAAAAGGCCTGTGTATATATATATATATATATATACTAAATATATGTATAGGGACATTTATCACACCAAAAGTGGCATAAAGGTGTCACAAGTCTTGCCACACGGCTTACGTGCAGCAAAACCTGCGACTTTTCCAAAGTGGTGGGAAAAAGCGGCATGGTGTTGGTAGGGAAAATGGCTTTATCATTTTCCACCCTGTTATTTGATGTGGAAAATGGCTTAAAGGGAACCTGTCTCCATGAAAATGCAAAGTAATGTACAGGCAGCATGTTATAGACCAGGAGGAGCTGAGCAGATTTATATATTGTTTTGTGGCAAAAGATTTAGTAGAACCTGTATTTCATTGATTTAAATTCCTGTTCATTATGAGCTTTGAAGTCCCGGAGGCGGTCCTATTGGTGATTGACAGCCTGCCCTCTATGACTGTGCATAGAGATAGCTGTCACTCACTGATAGGACCGCCTCCTTGCAGCTTTTTGCAAAGAATGTCACAATTTTAGTCCGTTGGTGTAAAAATTTGAATAGCATATGTAAACATTTGTATCAGTGTGCAATGTTTGCTAAATTTGGAAGAAATAACGGCAACTCTCTTGATAAATCTCCCCTTGTGTAAGCCGATCAGCTATAACATTATAACCAACTGCCCAATATTGTGTAGGTTCCCTTCTTGCCATCAAAACTGCTCTAACACATCAAGGTGCAGTCTCCAAGAGATATCTGTAGATGTCCTGTGGTATCCGATACCAAGATATTAGCGGCAGATCTTTTAAGTCCTGTAAGTTGTGAGATGCGGCCTCCATGGATCAGACTCGGTTTTCCAGCACATCCCACAGATGCACAATCAGATTGAGATCTGGGGAGTATAGAGGCCATGTCACCATCTTCAACTCTTTGTCACATACCTCAAACCACTTCTGAATATTTTTTGCAGTGTGTCAGATGTATTATCCTGCTGAAAGAGGCCACTGCTATTAGGAAATAACGCAACCATGAAGTGGTGTATTTGGTTTCCAACAATGTTTAGGCAGGTGGTACATCTCTAATTGTACTCCTGAATGTCAGGACCCATGGTTAGGTCATCAGTATCTGTTCTTTGGGGGGTCTGACTTCCAAAACCCCTTCTAATCAGTTGTTTGAAGAGGTTGCGGTGCTTCTGTGACCACCACAGCCTCTTCCTAGGCAAGTGATGTTAAGTTCATCGGTCACATGGCCTATGTGCAGCTAAGTGCCGTTGAAGTGAATGGGGCTGAACTGCAATACCACGTACAGACGCTATACAATGGACAGTTCTGTGCTTGGTAAGTTGAGAGGTAGTTGCATTGGATAGCATATGTGCTTGGTGTTGCAATTCAGCCCATGGGACCGAGCTGCACCAAGGCTTGTGATGGCTAACCTCCAGCTCTCTAGCTGTGGTAAAACTACAACTCCCGAGAACGCACACTTGCTTGGCTGTTCTCAGAACTCTACAGACATGAATTGAGCATGCTGGTAGTCGTAGTTTCACCACAGCTGGAGTGCTGGAGGTTAGCCATCACTGACCTACAGTAGGCTATGTGACTGATGAATGTGTCGTCACTGGCCTAGGAGGAGGACATGGCATTCACCAGAACACCGTGGCCTCTACAAACAGCTGATCGGCTGGATTTCTAGGGGTCAGACCAACACCGAACAGATAGTGATGACCTATTCTTATGATAGGTCATCAGTATTGAGCACTCAAAAAAGCCCTTTCACATCCAACAAAGAAGACATCAAACACTGAGAAATTCCTACCTGCATATTTTGAGATGGCCACGTGGAATCCTAAATGTAAAATCCCCTTAATCAGCTCACCACTGGTTTTCAGTTGTGTTGTCTAGCTACTACAGTAGATTTAGTGCAAATACTCCTTTGTGTCTTGGACGTTCTGAAATAATCCATCCTGACCCATTTTCTTGTCAATAAGGGTTCCTTATTAAAAAAATATACATAAGAATAATAAATACTGAACTTTTTTATTGCCTTTTTCTAACTCTACTGTTTCATCTCAGAAGCCATACTTTTCTGGGAAAATAGTATCTGCAGTATCTATTTCCCCAATTCATTAGCATACTCTACCAGTGGTACAGGAGATGAAGCAAAGAAATAAAAAAATCAATTCAATTTGCACAACTTAAAGGTAGGTGGATTGTAATACGCTTAGAAAAAAATATTGTGAATCGTTTTTATTCAGTCAGGAAAATATGTAGCTGTATTTTCTGGGGCAGGTGCAGTCTAAGGGAAAGCTAAATGTGAAATGTTATTTTGCTTAAAAATACTATTGTACAAGTTTCCAGAACTCGTTAAGCTGGAAATCCTGTTTTTCATATTTGAGAGGTTTCGTAAAGACTAGGAAGTTCTATTGTCAGGCTGTTGAAGAACACTAGAGGAACCCATTTCCGAGCTCATAATAGAAGCATTCAGGAGATGATAGCAAATTACAAAGGACTCGCATTTCTCCGTATCTTCTATCCTGTAAACAGACAGACATATAGATGCCTGGTAATATTATACAAATGACATACACATTTACAACCTTACTGCTATCCTGGTACAAGCATAGCTGAATAGCTCATTAATATCTGATCAGTGGAGTTCCGACACCTGGCACACTGCTGATCTTGGAAAGGCCACTGCACTTTTGTGAGTACCATTGGCTCCTCATAGAATACCAAGCAATGGGCCGTACATTGTATAGCGGCTATACTTGGTATTGTAGTCCGGGTCTATTCAGCTGAAGGGGACTAAACTGCAAATAGGCCATGTGACCAATGATGTGACACCACTGGCCTAAGGAAGAGGCCCACCGGACCTCCACTGAGCAATCATTGATGAAATAACCGAAGTATAGGCTATCAATATAGAACTCCCTGAAAAGTCCTTTAATTTAAAGGGTCATACCTCTGTATAAATGAATATTGTTTAAGGTTTTCCACTATACCCATATTCAGCATATTTATACCACCACTTCAGGGCCCTGCAATCTGTCTTGAGAATGTGGAACCCCTTGAACCTGTTTTACCAGTGTAGGTGGAAACCACCAGAAGCATCTAGGAAGAGGACGAATCGAGAGATGGCTGCTTGCTTAACTCTCTCTATTTAAGCCTATAGGAAGTTACGGAAGCAACCGAGAAAGAAGATTTAAACGGAATCTGTCACCAATCACCTCCCTATTAAACTGCATAGACATATAGCTGTGGTTTACCTGACCAAAACACAGTTTTTCTTTTGTTGATCTCAGAGTCTGTTCCATACTTTTTGTTAATATGCAAATTATTCCTTTGGTGCATTGAGGGTGTCAGCATTGCCCTTGTTACACCCAATCTCCACACTCTGAGCTGCTGCGTGGCTGTTCCCAATTGCTTGTCAGCCTGAGCTATGTAAGCTCTGCTGGTTCCTCTCTTCCTTGCCTGAGCAATTGATCCCAGTAGATCCTACCAAATCTCCCTTGTTTTCTAGAGTCTGTAAAGAGCTATAATCCATTTATCTGCCTATGTACCGACTGCTGCCTGTTTTCTGATCCTCTGCCACCTGACCTGACCTGTGCCTGTTCACCATACTGATATGCTTGTTCTGACCTTTGGACTGTTTAACAGATGCATACAAACAAGCGTTCACAGTGCGTTTGTTCTGACCTTTGGACTGTTTAACAGATTTGCACAAACTCTCTGCCCGCCCTGACTTCAGTCTGTCTCATGACTACAAGTATTCCTTGATCCTTTGGTGCCACGCACCAGTGTCTCTGATCACCGTTGGTCAGCAGCCTACCACACCAGGACTATTCCAGGAGATAGCAGCCTGGTGGCTCCCCTGCCGCCCCAAAGGCAAGATACATGTAGAGGAGTTAAAGGGTGAAAACGAAGGGACCACTAGGATAATGCCCTCAGGACTAGCTCAAAGTAAAACCGGTTGGTTGGCAGAGTGGGTCCACAATCAATAGTCCATAACAGGGGGCTTCTAGTGGTACAAAATGTTGTCACATTTCACTCTTAATTTAAAAGTATGTAACTTCTAAATTTACCTCTATTAAGAATGCTTCTAATTCAATCCGGTACCAACACTGACTTGCCAGAAGTTTTGTAGCTTTTTTGATTCAAGACAATGTGTCCACACAAAGCAAACTGTTTCTCCTTCCTTCTGTGTCAACATGTCAGATCAAGTGAGGAGAGCTAGAGTGAGGGTGGGAAGATGGGAGTGACCTAGAATATTTGGCACAGGTAAAGCTGGTGTGAGTGAGAGGTTACATATGATACAGGGGGCATGACATTCCTGCCATAGGTAAACAGAGAGCAAATGTGATAGTGGGTGGGAAAAAAAATGGGCTGAACAGAATGAAGAACATACACGCAGCTTCTAGAAGACCCCATAAACAGAATTTGGATGAAATTCAATCGGGAATAATAAAGCACACCACAAAAAACACCACGAAAAGAACAAGAAACTCATGTTTTGGGTATTTTTTGCAAGCAAAAATGGTATGTATAAAAGAAGCATTAAAGGGGTTGTGTGAGTTATTTTTTTTTTGTTCTTTATATGTTTCTAACTAATAAAATGTAACAGCTTTGCCATGCACTTATGCATCTGTAGTTACTCCTTTCTCAGATTTGACCCGTGATGTCAGCTTCTCTCCCTGCTCTGATAATGATTCGTGCACAAGCCTGAGAGAGCTGTACACGAGATCACTGTGCTGGCCACGCCCCCCTGCACTGCCGGCTGCTGCCTATTGCGCTCTCCTTGGATTCTTAAACTCTTCAGTAGCTCAGACTCAGGGCTGAAGTCTTTACTGAGTAGCTGCAGGCAGTGAGGAGACAAATGCTGGGCACAGGAGCTGACAGTTCATAGAATTGCCCAACAGGTAGAAGGAAGATCCTGTGTGTATCAGCAGTGTCATTGTACAGCTGGGACCTGTAGTCCTACACATACAACATGCTGCTGAGTCTCCCAGCAGGCAGACATGTCACTCAGGGCAGACTTGTTTGCTCCCTTAGCCGAGCAGGAGGAGGGGCAGAGATTGTTATCGCATGTAAACAAAGGGCCAGAAGAGAACCAGGGAAATGATGAAAAATATATATTTTTTTACCTAAAACTTGCGTAGCTCAGTTATATATTGCTGAGTTAAAGGGATTATTCCCGTAATCCTAGTATAGTGTATTACTGTACAGCAGCGGCTGCATGAAGCGCACGGCGTCATAGCAACCAATGACGCGATGCGCTCATGCTGTCAGCAGGAATCCCGGCCGGGTTTCCATGTCCGCTCTCGGCCGCGGAACACGGCCGTGTGCATGAGGCCTAAGTGGAAGACATACTTCCCATTCTGTGGGTGGGCAGTAGCTCATCAAGCACCTGTTTCTCCCCGGACGAATTGAATATAACTCCTTAGCCCCTTCGTCTTCTGAGTAGAAAACACCGCTCCAAAGATACATATAGTTTGCAATGCCCCCCACATTTTCCATCTCCGTCATCTCTACAGAAATTCAACTATATACTTCTATTAATTTTTAAGTACGGACAAATGATTGAAAGGTGTCTCATTCTTCCAATCAAAGTGGGAAGGGTGTGTCAGTTGCAGAGAGAGCTGAGCTTCTAGGTGTTACGGCAACGCCCCTGTTGCTCCTAGAGGTTCATTTGCATATACTAAAAAATGATTTTTCTCAGCAATGCAGACACATATGAACATGGGACCAACAGAGATGCCTTCAGCTGCCGAGCGCACATATAACAGGTCAACCAGTTTTATAGGTACAAATCTGCTGACAGATGCCCTTTAAGACCAATCGTCACTACAGTCCAATGTAAGGACTTGCGTTTGTCACTATTTCTGTGCATGGTATCATATTAAATTTAAAAAAATGCAGCAAGAAAGATGGTCTGAAATATTGTCATGCTCAGTCTACACAGAAATGTGTTCTTTCTTGTAAATCACAGTAGCGACAGGGCCAGGGGTTTTCATTTCTTACCAAAGGGTGGTATGGAGCCCCAGCTTGTAATAATCAAATTTAATTATCATCTATGGTCAAACTTCAGATAAATAAACACTTAGTACAGACCAGGAGGGACTAAAAATCCATTTAATGGCCAGGTCAGGACTACATGGGGATTGCAATGTAATTTACATTCAGTGAAAGATTTGCGAGTGCCTTCTCCCAGCCATATATACACTTTGTTCTTATCTGCTTTCCCAGGACTCGTTCGAGCCTATGGTGATTATGGTCCTAATTGGAATTTAACCCGCACAGTTCATTTTAATAAACAAACAAATAAGTATGCAGAGCGGAAAACAAACGAGTGCCGCCCTCCGGGGAATTCTTTCTGATAAAACGTTTTTTTGTTTGTTTTTTGGTTTGTTTTTTGTTTTTGTTTTTATCTCTGAACTGTTCCCTTTGAGAGTTATCTGTTCCAGTTTTAATTGTTGTCTAGCTCAGTTAGTTGGGTGAAAGATCCTACATTTTCCGATGGTGCTGACAGTTTTTCGTGAGCAGCTCAAAAGGAGGTAGAAAGCTCTGGTTGAAGGGCCCGCTATGTTCACCAAGGACTCATAGTTAGCAATTTAAATAGAGATTAAAAATGTGTTTTTAATAAGAGGTTATTCCTCCAGAGTAGCGAAAACTCCCCAAACATTTTCTTTCATAGAAGCTTTTATGTGTGCTTATTAAAGCAGATGAGGTGGTGCCGAACCTTGAGTCTGTGAATAGAAAATGCTATGGATAAACCACATTTAAAGGATAACTGTCATATTTTCACTCAAAATTAAATTTTCATATATGTTGCTGGTGCTGTGGTGATAATCCATCATCACTAATTATTGTGTTCACATACCACTTGTTTAATAAGATTCCATCCATAGCAACCTCCCCTCACAAGACTTCTTTCTGACTATCTTCTCAAGATGGCCACCAATGCCCTTACCCTGAGGCTAAGACCTCCCTCCCTAACTACCCAGAATTTATTCGGCTCATCTCGGGAACTCACAGCCTCACCCCAACCAATGGGCTTTCTCCAGACTTAAAAACACCCTCTTTCTCCTAAATAATCGCGAACATTCAAATCGCAAATTTTTATCGCGAATATCTGCACTATCCCGGTTCAACAGGAGCGTGCACGCCCACTACTGCGTCCTCCGTCTTTTGTATATAGAAGATAGGAGACCGAGGACACCTAGCAATGCTGTTTTAGCCGCACCACTGAAATGCCTGGTAGAGGAAAGAACAGGCTGCAATTACTAGGTAATTCAATACCTATACAAACGTATTTACTACGGGACTAAGGTAAACATAGTCAGACCAATCGAATTACATAAAAAAAATATGACCGTTACCCTTTAAAGGCAAATGTTGCTTCTTGTTTAGACTTTTTCGTGCTCAGAAGATCTATGTTCAGTACAGTGACAGTGAGCGGCCAGAAATAAGAGCTGTCCGGTTACCATGGATGGTCCAGACCAGCCACGAAAAATTGTCCCAGTAGGCTTCTTAATTATAGTGATTCACTCTTGGTCAATAAACACCTTCTCTAAACCATAAGGGTCTCTGTGTTCTTTTTAACTCTTAAAGGGTTTATGCCATGATTGATGTAAAAAAATAATAATAATCGGGCATCATATAGTACATGACAATACCTTTCTAACAAAGCTAGAACCAGCCCTGTACCTCACATGGGTCCAGAAATCTCCCTATTCACTGAGCCAATTGCTCTGCTAGATTATCCTCAGCCTAACATCTCAGGGGAAGTGTCCTTTCTGCTGGACTTGCCGCTCAGCAGCTCCGTACATGTGCTGTGATCAGGCGGATGCATGAGATAGCCAAGCCCATTAACCCCTTCTATGCCGCGGTCAACATTGGGGCTCTGTCTCCAACCCCATCGGGGACCCGATGGCTGGAATGGCAGCCCGATGCCTTACACACAGGCATTAGGTCTTGCCTCGTACGGAATCCTATGAGACCAAGCCCCCAGGCTGGAACAGGCAGTCTGTCAGTGTTTTACAATGACAGGCAATGCATTACAATACACAATGTATTGTAATGCATTGTAGAGGGAATCAGACCCCCAAATGTAGACGTCTCATAGTGGAACAAAAAAAAAAGAAGTGTTTTACATAATAAGAAAAGAAAAGTTTTAAGTTCCCATAAAAAGACCGACTCTATAAAAGGGAATCTACCCCGTCAGGTGAATGCCGTAAGAAAAATTTAATAAAAACTGTGCCAAAACAGCCATTTTTGGTCACCTTGTCTCACAAAAATTGTAATACCAAGTGACCAAAATGCGTAATATTCAGTGATTAAAAAGTCGGATGTTACCCCAGAATAGTACCAATGAAAACATTGCCTCATCTCATAAAAATTGAGCCGCCACATAAAACGATTGCTCAAAAAAATAATAATTTTTATAAAACGTAAAAAAATAAATAAATAAACTTGGTATCTCAGTAATGATACTGTCCAGCAGAATAAACATAACGTGATTTTTCCCGCACAGTGTACGCCACAATAACAAAACCCAAAAAGGAATGGCAGAATTGTTGCATTTATTTATCCTGCTTCCCAAAAAAAAATAAAAAATGAATAAAAAGTTGTACGTGCCCAAAAATAGAATCAATGATGATAACTCATCCCACCAAAAATAAGTCCTCACACGGAGAAAACCGTATAGTTGTCAGAAAATAGCTGTACTTGTTCCCCAAGGACTTGTACCCCAAGGACTGTTCAATACCAATCCATCAAAATCTGCGCTGCAAAAGCCATATGGCGCCGATTTTCCTGCAGTGTGCCTCTACAGTAGTTTACGACTTCATATCAGGAGTTGCCGTATTCAGGAGAAAATGGGTAACAAACCACATATAGGGTGTTTCTGTAAACTGCGGAATCAAGGTATTGATTTGGTGCTTTAAAAAAACGGTTTTGGAAATTTTCTTGAAAAATTTTCTTAAAAAATTCTAAGCCTTCTGATATAAAAAAAAATGACATTTACAAAATGATGCCAACATAAAGTAGAGATATGGAGAATGTTGCATTTTATGAGGGATCTGTATAGAACTGTAAATTTTAAATCTTTTTTATAAATAAGGGAAAAAATATTGACCCAAATTTACCATTAACATGGAGTACAATGTGTCACCAGAAAACAGTCCCAGAATCAGTTAGAAAAGTAAAACCATTCCAAAGTTATTACCACATAAAGCGACTGAGCACGTTCGACCAGCTCAGTGAGATGGACAAAGAATAAGGAAAAGAAAAAACAGCAGGTGGCGCTGTACAGAATACTAATTATACTAGGTTTTCTATTACATGCAAGTGCAAAAGTATTCAGATCCAGGGGCTGGTTTGAAAAATGTAGAATATGTTTTGCAACACAACCCTTTTAATTCTCATTTATGATGTGCGACTTTTCAGTATATCACAAAAAAGTTGTATCTCGATTCCTAGGCAACCCCTTGTTTTACTTTTACAGACATAAGCGTACATCATATTTCTGGTTTAAAAAATGTAGAATTTGTTTCGTGACACAACCCCTTTAAAGGGGCTTTCCAGGAGTTGGAGATTAATGACCTATCCTCAGCATAGGTTATCCGTATCAGATCGGCGAGGGTCCGAGTCCCATCCCTTCCGATCAGCTGTGGAATCTGTGGTGCTCCCTTTCAGTGTCACGGCCTCCTTGCAGCTTACCAAGCACAGCTCCATCCATTGGATTGCGGCTGTGCTTAGTGTCGCAGCTCAGCTCCGTCCACTTCAATGGGACTGAGCTGCACCTACTCCATGTGAGTGATGAACATGATGTCACTGGCCTCGGAAGAGGCCTTGGCTCTCGCCAGAGTACACTGATTTGCAGGCATGCTAGGAGCCTTAACCCATGCCAATCTGATATTGATGATCTTTCCTGAGGATAGGACATTAATATCAAAATCCTGGAAAACTATGTACACCATTGGGGGCATTTTTTTATGATTGCATTGTACTCATTTATTAAAACTTTTGAAGCACTGTCTTTGTGCAGCTTTGAGTTTCTCTAGTGGAAGGATCTGAATTTTCACTTTGTTCCCTCAGGCAGCTCAGCTGATGGCTCCTGATCTCTGACCTTATAAACACTCATTATAGCCTAAATCTTTTCTTACTGATAAGAATGTGGCTTAATGGGGTTGTCCATACCCACATTTTCACCCCTCGGCCCCTGTGATATACCACCTCTGGGACCCCCGAAGTAAAGGATGGCACATTACGCATGGGCAGCATGCTCTTCATTCACTGCTATGGGACTTCTGAAAATAGCCGAGTGCACTCGCTGGCTCGTCAATTTTTCGGAACTCCCTTGTCTTTGAATGGGGAGCATGCTGGGCATGTGTGGTGTGCTCTCATTCACTTCATGGGTCCCGTTCTGAAGATAGGAGTGGGTCACAGAGGTGGCATGTCCTAGCGATATGCCATCGGTATCTGTGATAGGCCAAACCCTTTAAGACTGGTGTGCTATCCATAGATATATTTTATATTTATTATAGCCTAGCTATACCTGAAATGACATTTTTCTTCTTCTCCTCCATCTGTAACCACAAGCTCTGCGAATTCTCCTTTCATTGTACTAATTTATCACCTTGCTTTATAGCAATTAGCAAAGATGAAAGCCTGTAGGTTTCTCTCAGGCCATTAAAAGCTTTACCCCCGGCCTCAGCTTTCTTCATCAATGCCTGTCGCAGGGAACATTTTTAAGGTCAAGGATCGTATGTTACATCCTGATAGGACACGGTTAGCACAGAGCTCTGACTCTATAACATGGCTTCGGGTGCAGCCTATAAGCCAGGAATTGTCTTTATCTGCATTTTCATAGCTGAAATTGAAACATAGTCTCATGTCACATGCCATACATAGGTAAAGAAACATCCACCGTGGTTGATAACAGAGAACTTTGTATTATTTATATGGAACAGTACAAACCAATTTACAAGAAAGCCTCTTAAGTGGCGGGATTATTTATTAATGAGAGAGAACACAAGTTAATGGAACTGCAACACAAATTCACCTAAAACCCTGTGGAGGTCAGATGAAAAATAATACACATCTGTGGAACACAGAATTCTACCTTTCGAATGGAGTTGATGGCTACAGAGATTCATTTGTATATATATTTTATGTGATCCTCTGTAAATATGATCTGACCTTTTTCAGGAGACCTTTCAATCACTCCTAATTTGCCATTGCTTTTCTATTGTCGTGTGCATCCCGCGTGGCCGGTTTTTGAGAAATTCCCGTCACAATGAAATAAATGTATCCACACAAAGTATAACAATATGGTGTCCACATACAGGGTATCTTTCTTCCATTGATGGTGATGGAACACGAGACAAAGGACCTTGAATCTAAGGCTGGCCACATATGGAAGCTTCCGGCTGAAAGCTCAGTTGGCCGACACCTAGTACTCCCAACACTCTATACCAGTAGTCGGCAACCTTCGGCACTCCAGATGTGGTGAAACGACAACTCCCAGCATGCTCCATTCACTTCTATGGGAGTTCCTAAAACATCTAAGGCTACTTTCACACTTGCGTTTGGGGTTCCGCTTGTTAGATCCGTTTGAGGGCTCTCACTAGCGGCCCCGAACGGATCCGTTCATCCCCAATGCATTCTGAATGGATAAGGATCCGTTCAGAATGCATCAGTTTGGCTCCGTTTCGCCTCCATTCCGCTCTGGAGGCGGACACCAAAATGCCTGGCCGTGCGGAGCCAAACGGATCCGTCCTGACTTACAATGCAAGTCAATCGGGACGGATCCGTTTGACGTTGACACAATATGGTGCAATTGCAAACGGATCCGTCCTCCATTGACTTTCAATGTAAAGTCAAGGAGTTTTCTCCAATCCGATGGTATATTTTAACTTGAAGCGTCCCCATCACCATGGGAACACCTCTATGTTAGAATATACTATCGGATTTGAGTTAGATCGTGAAAACTCAGATCCGACAGTATATTCTAACACAGAGGCGTTCCCATAGTGATGGGGACGCTTCAAGTTAGAATATACTAAGAACTGTGTACATAACTGCCTCCTGCTGCCTGGCACCACCCGATCTCTTACAGGGGGCTGTGATCCGTGCAATTAACCCCTCAGGTGCTGCCAGTGCGCCCCCCCCCCTCCCTCCCCAGTATTAAAAGCATTGGTGGCCAGGGGTTAATTGTGCGGATCACAGCCCCCTGTAAGAGATCGGGTGGTGCCAGGCAGCAGGGGGCAGTTATGTACACAGTTCTTAGTATATTCTAACCTCTGTGTTAGAATATACTGTCGGATCTGAGTTTTCACGATCGTGAAAACTCAGATCTGAAAAAGCTGTTATGCAGACGGATCCGCACTGAACGGATACCTTTGTTTGCATTTATAGGTGCGGATCCGTCTGTGCAGATACCAGACGGATCCGCACCTAGCGCAAGTGTGAAAGTAGCCTTAGCAATCATGCATGCTGGGAGTTGTAGTTTTACCACAGCTGGAGTGCCGAAGGTTGCTGGTCCCTGCTCTATACACATACCCGCTCAGGCCAATTCAGCATGCATTCTCACTAGCAATAGGGAAAGCAAGTGCGTCTGGCATGTGAAATCCAACTGCCGGATCCATTTTTCCCCTGACATCTGCCATCAGGAGGCGGGTTTGACCTGCATACATCTGATGTGTATGGCCCCCAATACAGTTTAGCTCAATAAATCTTTAAATGAGTACGGCCCCAAAAGCTTTTCCCCACTGAAAATGGAATAGATACCAACTATTCAAATTGTACCCTTTTCTCCTGCCTCGAGAATCTATAGATCCCCTAAACATGTTATGTTTCATGATACCTATAGCCAGTTGCTGCCCACCACATCAATGTTCAGTCCATAATGATATGTCTGATAACGGCATTTGGCTGCAGTGATCATGAGGCATGTCTGCCATAATCTGCAGAAAAGTGGGGGAATGACGGAAATTTTGATCGGTTAGTTTCTTTTTTTTATTTAGGCAGTTTTCCTACTATCCTATAAGTCAAGGTTAAACCCGCTAAAGAGCCATTGAAGAGGACCTGTCACCCATCCAAAAAGTGAGATATTTAAATATTCTAATTGGCAGTGACATTTTTTCACTTTTGAATAGGTTCCCCCCCTCTCCGTTCTGCAGCAATGTCCCCTGATATTTTTGGCAGCAGATATCACTCTTTGGCCTCTTGGACACGAACATACTTTCTTTCTGTGTCCGTTCCGTTTTTTTTGTTTGTTTTTTGCGGACCGTATGCAGAACCATTCATTTCAATGGAACTGAAGTTACTCCGTGTGCATTCCGTTTCCGTATGTCCGTATTTCCGTTCCGCCAAAAATATGTCCTATTATTGTCTGCATAATGGACAAGGATTGTACTGTTCTATTAGGGGCCAGCTGTTCTGTTTCACAAAATACGGAATGCACACGGACGTCATCCATATTTTTTGCTAGCCGCAAAATACATACGATCGTGTGCAAGAGGCCTTAAGAGGTGTGGTTAGTCACTGTTCTTTGCTAGAGGAGGTTTCTCCCTGCTGTAACCGTCTCCGTCAGACAGACTACTGATGGAGCGTGATCTTGTGAGAACTGGAACTTTTAGTGAGACCACCTTGTACCACGGCTTTCGACAGAACAGCTTCTCACTCAAGCCAGAGTGAGACACAGCCACCGAGAAAAGCCCAACTGCTGCAGAGCGGGCTCTTCTCTGCATCGGCATCTCACTCCAATCTGAGCGAGACACTGTCCTATCAGAAGCCATGGTACAACGTGGCCTCGTGAGAAGTTGCAATATCACACTGCATCAGGAGGCCTTGTGACGGAGAACATCACAACGGAGAGAAACTTCCCCTAGCAAAGCAGTTACTAACCACACTTCTGATTGACTGTGTGGTGCCAGAAATCTCGTAGACATTAATGCAGATTTGGGGAAGAATTCATAAGTGAAAGAATGCCATTCTCAGGGAAGCATGGCCAACTAGAATTTTTAAGTATCTCACTTATTTGGATTGGTGACAGATCCTCTTTAAACGTGACTGGTGATATCACCACACCAGAGTCACCCATCTGTAGACTGCTGTTGCAAAATTCTTGCCCCTCGTCAGTACAGAGCAGGGTACCGGTTGGCTGGGTGAGATACCTTTGATGCAGCACCCGTGTGGGGGGTACAGTGTTCCCTGGGAAAGAGTATGAAAATGAGCTCTCATCCAGAAGGATAAATATCAATAACGTTGATAGCATTTTCCACTAAAAAGGGAAGTAGATGTTACCATTAGAGGTTTCCATGTACATACAGGACTTTTGAACTTGTCTTTGGTAGGATATCCAGACAGAAGAGGACCCCCTGTGCCAGATCAGCTCTCATTGCTTCCTTGACAATCCCTTACTCTGTGATTCAATCCAAATCAATAATTGTTGAGCTTTGGGAATCATTAGCTAAATTTGTTGCACACAGTCTAATAGACAGTAGGAAGTCGAATCGTTTTTTTCTGTTAGGTTGGCGGTGGATCCCATTTGTCTGCTGCACAGGTTGTGTTACGGTATGTTTGCTACCCGCTGGATCTTATTCAGTTTTATTGCATTCTCATGCAGAAGTTCTTCTATTAACAAAGCACATTGAGACAGATATATTACTATATTTATATATATAGATATATATATATATATATATAGATATATATATACACTAAAATATGACCCCAGCAGCACGCACCCATTGCTTTTTGAACACCAATATGTACATTGAGTATATAGAGTATTGTATGTTATCTGTATATCATTCTCTACACAGGTGCTACGTTTCTATAGCTCTCACCTCTTTGTCTACAGCTAGGGTTCCAAAGATCAGGACTCCGCAGATGTAGTGGGTACTGTATACCCGGGCCCTGGTGCCTGAGGAGGTCTGGAGGCCCCTCTGCCACATAAGACACCAGTATTATGAATAGTTGGGGGCACCTGTTACAGATTTTGTCAGTGTTTGGACATACAGTAGCATGGGCAAGAAAAATAAATAATCAGACTAAAATGCTACTTTACCTGTCATGGCCTCTTTCAGATTCCTATGTTGGCTGCTACATTGAACCCAGAGTAGTACATCCCAATAGTTAGTTATGTGCTAGGTACATGTGAGCGGTACACTCAGGTTATATTGCTGTTCTTGCATTTTTCCATTTTAATTAACGTCTGTCTTTTCATAATTGTGCCGCGCATCAATTTGTCATCCTCCTCTCTTATCTTCTGCGATCAGACCCTAATAAGCCCCCACTGCCTGTGTCACTTTCTTCTCCCTCTGACGCTACTTTTAGAATAACTTACAATCTCATTTTCTCACTTTATTCAGTTTTCCACACTCACTTCTGGGCTGCGTGTCTAGGGGTTTCTGTGTTTCTCATCATGCCCAAGCCATCTGTCTGATCTTGCATCTCCACAGTATCAACTCTTTGGCCCCTACAAGTGTTCCTAATAACTCCCTGTCTTAAAGGGTTTCTGTCACCAGATTTAACCCTCTTAAACTGATGTCAGCAGAATCCAACTGCGCTATTTTTATGTTTATTGATGCCCCCTTACTGCACAATTCTTACTTTTGTAATATGCAAATTAGCCTCTAGAAGCGGGGGGGTTGTTCCTGCTCCTAGAGGCTGCGTTCTCCCACCTCATTCCACACCCTGCCGTCCTTGATTGACAGGCCAGCGTTTGTCTTCTTCTGCCGGCCCCGTGTGCTGGTTAATTGCTGGCCTGTCAATCAAGGACGGCAGGGTGTGGAATGAGGTGGGAGAACGCAGCCTCTAGGAGCAGGAGCAACTCCCCCCACCCCCCCCCCCCCCCGCTGCTTCTAGAGGCTAATTTGCATATTACAAAAGTAAGAATTGTGCAGTAAGGGGGGCATCAATAAACATAAAAATAGCGCAGTTGGATTTCGCTGACATCAGCACATTGCTAATTTCAGACAGTTTAAGAGGGTTAATTCTGGTGACAGGAACCCTTTAAGTGCCATGCACCCTCATAGATATTGGCGTTCTTTGCTGCATCACGTTTTCTGTGCGTTTCATTTCGATCATCTTACAGTTCTATTTATTTTTGCTGAGATACTTCTGTATAAAGACTCTACGATAAGCTCTCATAACACCGGGCTATACATGTGCGGCGAATCCAGCGCTCGAATGGAGCAGTGTTGCAGTTCCCTGGATGGGAGCACTGCTGTGCAGGAGAAAGGCCAAGACCACCCCGGGCCCTTCATTCTCATGGTCATCAGGAACCTAGAGGTCAGATATGCCCTAACATTAAAGAGATTATCCCATGAAAATCCAATATCGTATAGTACAAGGCAATCTCTTTTTAACAAACTTAGAACCAGCCCTGCACCTCACATGGATCCAGAGATCTCCCCATTCATTGTTCCAATTGTTCTGCTAGATTTATTTCAAGTTGGCAGTTCAGGAGGCATGCACTTTCTCAGGGGGCATGTCCTTTCTGCCACAGTTGCAAATCTAGTAAGTAAAGGGGGCACATTACTGATAATGAGGAGTGCAAACATGGTTTAAATATAATAATACGCTCCCAAAAAAGCCAGAGGGCTTAGAAAACAGCTTGTGGCAGTTCAAGGTTGGAACTGAGCATGTGCTTCCATCTCAGTGAGCAGGACCAAGAAATAAAAAAAAGAGCAAACAGCAGGTGGCGCTATACAGATACATGGAGATACAAAAGTGTTCAGCTCCAGGTGCTGGTTTGAAAAATGTAGAATAGTTTTTGTCGGACAATCCCTTTAAGATGCGGCTAGGTCCTTACTGGTAACTACTGTAATGTTGCATCTTCCCTCACTCAATATGAACATTTAGAGTGCCACCTAGTAGGAACCTTCTCCCCCCCCCCCCCCCCCCCCCAAAATATATAAAATGATAAAATTGTTAACTGGATGTGCCATAACATTCTGATCGGGTGGTTCCCGATAAATAAGAGAACAGAAGCCCCTATGTCATTTCTCATGCACAGCAGCAATCACCTCCATCACTCTCCTGTGCAGGGGACTACAATACAGGCACATGGGACTGTGTTGTAGTTCCCTGCACAGTGGATGACTGAGAGCTTTGATGTGCAAAGAAATTAGTTTAATGAGCCACAATGCACAACTAATAGTACAGCCTTTAATACTGAGGATTGGCGGTGGCCCCGGCAGTTAGACACTCATCACAGAGGAAATATTTGCAAATCCAAACCCTAGCGAGATGCCTTCACATCTTCTAGTGGGAAAACCCTTTTTAATAATAGATTTAGGTGTTTGGTTGTTTGTATTATATAGCAAAAACATGTAACACTATAGGAATCTAAACATCCAAAAAGGTTACGAGGCTAATAGCAAGAGTATTATCTTCTCTGAGGAAAATGTCACATCCCTATTACCATTCCCCAACATGTTATAATACAGCTATGACACCAAATATTAGCCGAGCGTCTGATGCAGTCAGAATCTGAAAAGGGGGAATAAAATCCTGCCTATCACTTAAAGACCAGCGCTTTTACTATTTTAGTGTAAGAGCATCACATTCACAACAAATGCACCGATTTGCCCAGCAGCTAAATGATTAATATTTGATGGCATTTTAAGTGGTGCTCGCCATTACTATAGATGGCTACAACTACTAAGCCTTTATTGTGCTGTTTGTGGCAGAATAGTGATTTTAGGAGGTTGTTTTATACTCTGCTTTATTACCAGACTGCCTGTCATCCCCCCAAAGCAACATACGGCCATCGACTTAGTGATGACTGCATTGCTCTTGTCTGCTTACTTATGCCGACATTTCTCTGTATATAAATTATTAACCCGCAAAACACTGGAGGCTCTTTGCTTGCTGACCTAGCAGCCACAGATGTCATAAAGCCCATTTGTAGATATACGAAAAATTATTGATTCAGCTTCAAGAAGTATATGTGTGTGTATGTATGTATATACTTATATATGTAAGTA
Organism: Bufo gargarizans; assembly: GCF_014858855.1. Classification (NCBI taxonomy): domain Eukaryota; kingdom Metazoa; phylum Chordata; class Amphibia; order Anura; family Bufonidae; genus Bufo; species Bufo gargarizans. Next base: position 338,403,299 of record NC_058085.1, on the reverse strand, counting down.
AACAACCGCAGTAAACAATATTCATTCAAATGCTTGGAGTAAAATTCTCTTGCTGCAGCATTTATTTATTTTATATATATATATATATATATATATATAGTATACAGTTGCAAGAAAAAGTATGTGAATCCTTTGGAATTTTATGGATTTCTGCACAAATTGGTCATAAAATGTAATCTGATCTTCATCTAAGGGCTCTTTCACACTTGCGTTCTTGTCTTCCGTCATAGAGTTCCGTCGTCGGGGCTCTATGTCGGAAGAATCCTGATCAGGATTATCCACATGCATTCTGAATGGAGTGAAATCCGTTCAGGATGCATCAGGACGTCTTCAGTTCCGGAACGGAACGTTTTTTGGCCGGAGAAAATACCGCAGCATGCTGCGCTTTTTACTCCGGCCAAAAATCCGGAAGACTTGCCGCAAGGCCGGATCCGGATCCGGCCTTAAGCTAAACGTTGTTTCGGCGCATTGCCGGATCCGACGTTTAGCTTTTTTAGAGTGGTTACCATGGCTGCCGGAAAGCTAAAGTCCTGGCAGCCATGGTAAAGTGTAGCGGGGAGCGGGGGAGCAGTATTCTTACCATCCGTGCAGCTCCCGGGGCGCTCCAGAGTGACGTCACGGCGCCCCAAGCGCATGGATCACGTGATCGCATGGCACGTCATCCATGCGCATAGGGCGCTCTGACGTCACTCTGGAGCGCCCCGGGAGCTGCACGGATGGTAAGTATACCGCTCCCCGCTCCTACTATGGCAACCAGGACTTTAATAGCGTCCTGGGTGCCATAGTAACACTGAAAGCATTATGAAGACGGATCCGTCTTCAAATGCTTTCAGTACACTTGTGTTTTTCCGGATCCGGCGTGTAATTCCGGCAAGTGGAGTACACGCCGGATCTGGACAACGCAAGTGTGAAAGAGGCCTAAGTCACAACAATAGACAATCACAGTCTGCTTAAACTAATAACACACAAAGAATTAAATGTTACCATGTTTTTGTTTTTATTGAACACACCATGTAAACATTCACAGTGCAGGTGGAAAAAGTATGTGAACCCTTGCAATTAATAACTGGTTGAACCTCTTTTGGCAGCAATAACTTCAACCAAACGTTTCTTGTAGTTGCAGATCAGACGTGCACAACGGTCAGGAGTAATTCTTGACCATTCCTCTTTACAGAACTGTTTCAGTTCAGCAATATTCTTGGGATTTCTGGTGTGAATCGCTTTCTTGAGGTCATGCCACAGCATCTCAATCGGGTTGAGGTCAGGACTCTGACTGGGCCACTCCAGAAGGTGTATTTTCTCCTGTTTAAGCCATTCTGTTGATTTACTTCTATGCTTTGGGTCGTTGTCCTGTTGCAACACCCATCTTCTGTTGAGCTTCAGCTGGTGGACAGATGGCCTTAAGTTCTCCTGCAAAATGTCTTGATAAACTTGGGAATTAATTTTTCCTTCGATAATAGTAATCCGTCCAGGCCCTGACGCAGCTAAGCAGCCCCAAACCATGATGCCCCCACCACCATACTTCACAGTTGGGATGAGGTTTTGATGTTGGTGTGCTGTGCCTCTTTTTCTCCACAAATAGTGTTGTGTGTTTCTTCCAAACAACTCAACTTTGGTTTCATCTGTCCACAGAATATTTTGCCAGTACTGATGTGGAACATCCAGGTGCTCTTGTGCAAACTGTAAATGTGCAGAAATGTTTTTTTTTTTATATAGCCATGGCTTCCTCTGTGGTATCCTCCCATGAAATTCATTCTTGTTTAGTGTTTTACGTATCGTAGATTCTCTAACAGGGATGTTAGCATATGTCAGTACTTTTGTAAGTCTTTAGCTGACATTCTCGGATTCTTCTTCACCTCATTGAGCAGTCTGCGCTGTGCTCTTGCAGTCATCTTTACAGGATGGCCACTCCTAGGGAGAGGAGCAGCAGTGCTGAACTTTCTCCATTTATAGACAATTTGTCTTACCATGGACTGATCAACAGCAAGGCTTTTGGAGATACTTTTATAACCCTTTCCAGCTTTATGCAAGTAAACAATTCTTAATTGTAGGTCTTCTGAGAGCTCTTTTGTGTGAGGCATCATTTCCATCAGGCAAGGCTTCTTGTGAAAAGCAAACCCAGAACTGGTGTGTTTTTTTTATAGGGCAGGGCAGCTGTAACCAACACCTCCAATCTCATCTCATTGATTGGACTGCAGTTAGCAGACACCTCACTCCAATTAGCTCTTAGAGATGTCATTAGTCTGGGGGTTCACATACTTTTTCCACCTGCACTGTGAATGTTTACATGGTGTGTTCAATAAAAACATGGTAACATTTAATTCTTTGTGTTATTAGTTTAAGCAGACTGTGATTGTCTATAGTTGTGACTTAGATGAAGATCAGATCACATTTTATGACCAATTTGTGCAGAAATCCATATTTAAAGGGTTCACATACTTTTTATTGCTACTGTATATACATCGTATGTGCAGGGGAGTAGCTAAAGTTTCACAGGCCCTGATTTCGCCCTTCTCAGTTTTTTGTGGCAAGGGGCAGGGGTCCAAATAGCCTTTTTACTGCCTGAGGTAAATTGACCCCCCCTTCATGCCACATTGTCAACCTATCCCCTATCCTCCAGCCATACTGTTAAAGGGGTTGTCCTCTTTTCACTATTGATGACCTATTCTAAAGATAGATCTTAAATAGTAAAAGACGGACAGCCCATTTAAATACAATCTTGGAAAACATTATATACAGTTCTACAAATCATACAGAATACAGCGCCACATATGTACCTCTTACATCCAGTGACATCTCCACTGATACCATCTCTCTGCAGAGTGCCAAACAGACATCTTAGTTTCCTACTTTTCCATAATCTTCCCACCTTCTAAACCCCCCACCCTGCCAGCCTCAATATTGTACTCACTGTGCTCCCCAATACTATACTGCAGAAACACACATATAGTGTCCAACACTAATAGTATAAATATAATGCCCCACAAACATAATTGTCATAAGCTGATACAGTGCCAGGGTGCACCCCACAGTAATTCTGCTCCCTAAATTCTCACTAATAGAAATAATTATCTGTAATAGTGCATAGTGTTAACAGTGCCCCCAATAGTAATAATGCCCCCATTGTGCCCATACTAGTAATCATGTTCCCCATAGCCCCCCAGTACTAATACTTCTCCTTGTAATGTGTGCCAATAGAAAAATACCCCCCTAATGTGCACCAGTACAAAATACTCCCTACCTGTCAGATCAAACTCCCATATCAGACCTCAGATCAGACCCTCATATCAAACCTCTGATGAGACCCCATCTCAGACCTCAGATGAGACCCCCATATAAAACCTCTGATGAGACCCCCATCTTAGACCTCAGATCAGACCCCCTTTATACCTTTGTGTCAGAGTACATGTTAGACCCCAGTTTCAGACCTCAGATCAAACCCCCATTAGACCTCCATGTCAGAAACATCCATCTCAGACCAGACCCCCATTAAACCTCTCAGACCCTTATTAGACCTCCAGACCCCCATATCAGACCTCACAGACCTCACACCAGACCCCCATATCATACATCAGACCAGACCCCCATATCATACATCAGACCAGACCCCCATATCAGACCTCAGACCAGACGCCATTAGACCTACAGACCCTCATATTAGACTCCAGTCCAGATCCCCACCTCAGACCTGACCCCCATTAGACCTCCAGACCCTCGTATCAGACCAGATGCCCATTAGTCCTTCAGACCTCAGAACAGATCCCCATTAGACCTCCAGACCCCTATATCAGACCTCAAACCAGACACCTATTAGACCTCTCAGACCCCCCCCCCCCCCATATCAAATTAGACTTGAAAAAAAATAATATTACTTACCTCTAATGCTCTGCCACCACCCTCCTGGTCTGGCAGTCTCCACAGCTCTCTTGCTATTTTAGAGGCCCAAGCTGCACTGTCACCTGACTACCTGCTGGGTCAGGTCATAGTGCGCTCTTTACGTCTTGATGCTGTAGTCAGCCAGGACACAGCGGCGTGGATCCAGAGAAGAGCAAGCAGGGAGGAGGGGTAAGTCCAGCGCTCACAACACTTCACTTCCCTGCCTCCTGCATACTAGTGAGCTCTACCAAAATAAAAGCATTTACTGGTATTCCCTTTATAAGATGCATTGCACCTTATAAAGGGCAAAGTACAGCGCTACTGGCAAAAGGGGCCCCCTGGGCCCCCTGGCTTAGGGGCCCAGTCGCAACTGCGACCGCTGCGACCACTATAGGTGCGCTATTGCATATGTGGATTTACAGTGTATAAAGACAACCCCAATTCCAAAAAAGTTGGGATGCTGTATAAAATTTTAATAAAAACAAACCGATATGATTTGCAGATCTCATAGACCCATATTCCCAATAGATCATAAAACACATATCAGATAATAAAAATTATCATGATAAAAATCATGTCATTTAGAACTTGATGGCAGCAACGTATCTCCAAAAAAGTTTGGACAGGGGCAACAAAAGGCGGGAAATGGTGCAATAGAAAAGATAAAGAAGATGCGGCACTCACCATACCATATGGCCAATTTATGCGACTCAAAAGAATTGTGTCAGATCAGGGTGAGTTATTCGAGCAATACAAAATTTTAAAGAAACGTTTCCTTCAACGTGGCTCCCCGGATATGGTAATTATTGACATGGCGTATAGAAATGTATCTACCCCTCAAGAGGTTAATCCTAGATAGGGTGGTGTTCACATTTGATTATTCTCCTATGGCTCCAGCTTTTAAGTGGACCATTCTTAATAATTGGCATATCTTGGTGCAAGATCATACTTTGAAAGATAAAACACAGTTTAACCCCTTTGTCAGCTTTAGGAGGAGTAAAACAATTAAAGATGTCATTGTGAGGAGTAATTTCCAAGAACCAGAACGGAATTGGTTAGAAAAGCGCCCCCCTAAAAGGCAATTTTGCATGTGGTCATTGTTCCATATGTATAGAAAGAGATTTTTCAGGCTAGGAGGTACTGAGTGCGTGGTCAACCAATTTATTTCCTGTAAAACGCAGTTTGTAGTTTATGTAATTTTTGGTCCCTGTGGGAGGCTTTACATTGGTAAAACCATCAGATGTTTATATATCAGATTTAGAGAACACAGGAGATCTATTGAGACTAGAATTGGAGCTACTAGATTGATTGATCACGTACATGAAGCACATGGAGGAAATGACAGTGTTTTAAAATGTGCATGGATTCAAGTTGTCCAGCCCCTAGCACGGGGTGGCGATCGAGTCCGTATCTTAATCCAGAAAGAAGCAGCCTGGATTATAAAAACTAGAGCCATGGGCCCTCTGGGGTTAAATTATAGAAACAACCTATCAGTGTTTTTATAATACCATTATTTGCTTGTCTTGTCTTTTTGTCTGTGTTGAATTTTTTTTAACACGTGTGTCATTCATTTAATCAGTGACGAGGGTGTGGAAACATTTATTCCCCACGCCGACTCAGTCACTGATGGCTTGAGAAAGCGCAACAAGTGCGAAACGGCTGTTGCCTCTGAACTGTGCTGTGCCCGCATGCCGTTGATTTTTAAATGGAATAAAGCTGCAAAGAGAGTTTTCGGGGAGTGCTGCATCTTCTTTATTTTTTCTATTGCACCAGTTGTATGCTTTTTTTATGCTGACCACCGCCGTCATTCACATTTCATTAATGCAGCACCTAACTAATCCGTACACTCACAGCAGTGCCGACCATACTTTCAATTTTTTGCTAAAAGGCTGGAAATGTAAGTGGTACTAATAAAGAATAGCTGGAGGAGCAATTTGCAATTGAGTCGCATAAATAGGTATAAAAAGAGCACTGCAAAGGAAAAAGGGGGTCAGTCAGCACATCCCAAAGCGCAGGTTAGCGAGGCAGAGACTCTCAGGAGCAAAGATAGGCAGAGGTTCACCGATCTGCTAAAAACTAAATCTACAAACTGTGGAACAATTTCAACATAAAATTGTGAAGACTTTGAATATCCCAACATCTACAAGACACAATATCATCAAAAGATTCTGAGAATCTGGAGAAATCCATGTGCAGAAGGGACAAGGCTGATGGTCAAAATTGGATGCTTCTGATCTATGGGTCTTCAGGTGGCACTGGATTAAAACCAGGCATGATACTGTACTGGAAATCACTACGTGGGATCAGGAACACTTCCAGAAATCATTGTCTGCTAACACTATTCACCGAACAATCCACAAGTAAAAGTTTAAGTTGTATTATGCAAAGAAGAAGCCATATGTCAACTCGAACCAGTGACGCCGCCGTGTTCTCGGGGGCCAAAACTCATTTAAAATGGACTGAGGCAAAATGGAAAACTGTTTTGTAGTCAAATGAATCAAAATTTCAAATGTTTTTTGGAAACCACAGATGCCATATTGTTATTATTATTAATATGATTTATCATTATTATTAAAACGCCATTCATTCCATAGCTCTGTACATATGAAAACGGGTATACATACATAATACAGACAATTGCACTAGGCATGAACAGGACGAGTTACAAACTGGTACAGAAGGAGAGAGGGCTTACAATCTACATGGTATGGGAGAAGGACACAGTAAAGTTAGTCATGGCAGTATAGAGGCAGCACGGTCACTGGTTGTAGGCTTGTCTAAAGAGGTGGGTTTTTTGGTTTCTTTTAAAGGATTCCACTGTAGGCAAGAGTCTGATATGTTGGGATAGCGAGTTTCAGAGTTTGGGGGATGCACAGGAGAAATCTTGGAGGCGATTGTGGGAAGAGGTGATAAGAGGAAAGAAGGAGGTCTTGTGAGGATCGGAGATTGCGTATGGGGATGTATCAGCAAAGTAGTTCAGAGATGTAGGGAAGGGACAGGTTGTGGACAGTCTTGTATGTATTTGCTGGGCAATGGGGAGCCAGTGAAGCGATTGGCAGAGGAGTAACAGGGTGAGAGGTGGATTAGTCAGGCAGCAGAGTTGAGGATAGATTGGAGGGGTGCGAGAGTGCAAGATGGAAGGCCACAGATGAGGATGTTGCAGTAGTCTAGGCGGGAGATGATGAGTGCGTGTACAATCATTTTCACAGGCTCAAAGTTAAGGAAAGCGCGGATGCAGGAGATGTTTTTGAGTAGGCAGGTGGTGGAAAGGGCTTGGATATGTGGTCGGAAAGAGAGGGCAAAATCCAAGGTCAAGGTCACTCCAAGGCAGCAGACTTGGTTGACCGGGGAGAATGTGCAGCCATTGATCGTGATAGATAGGTCTGTTGAGGGAGTTGAGTAAGATGGGGTAAAGATGATGAATTCTGTTTTATCCATATTAAGTTTTAGAAAGTGAGAGAAGAAGGAGGAGGAGGATATGGAAGATAGGCAACGTGGGATGGTCTGCGGATTCAAGAGGGGAGGGACCATCCAGCTTGTTATCCGCGTACAGCTAAAAAGCCTGCATCTCTGATGGTATAGGTGGCATTAGTGTCTATTGTGTGGGTAGCTTACACATCTGGAAAGGAACTATCGATGATGAACAGTGTATAGGGGTTTTAGAACAACATATGCTGCATCCATCACAACAGCATAGCTTCACAGAAGAGGAGTATAGGAGCTGAACTGGCCGTCTGCATCCAGACCTTTCACCAATAGAAGATATTTGGCGCCTCATCAAACGAAAAATCTGGCAAAGAAGACCCAGGACTGTTGAGCAGCTGGAATCTTACATCATACAAGAATGGGACAACATTCCTCTCCCAAAACTCCAGAAATTGGTCTCCTCAGTTCCCAGATGTTTACAGACTGTTGGTAAAAGAAGTAGTGATGCTACACAATGGTAGACAGGGCCCTGTCCCAATTTTTATTTTTAGATGCGTTGCTGCCATCAAATTCTAAAGTCAAAAGTCTGAGATTTTGTGTCAACAGCTATTGATTTCAATAGTTACAGATTCCAAAAAAACAATATGTAGGCTGACCCGGAAATTATATTTCCATCCATTTGCCCCTTACTCGGCAGTTACACGGATCTACGGCATTGCTGCAGCAAAATATAAAACACCATTTGTATACTTTTATGCTTAAATTTCTTTAAGCAAAGTTATTTCAAAGTTGTTTTTAAAGAATAATGAATATCATAAGTAATATAAAAATTTAAAATAAGATATTGTATAGTACACGGCAACCTCTTTCTAACAAACTTCGAACCTGTACCTCACATGGATCCAGAGATCTCCGCCTTCATTGCCGCAATTGCTCTGCTAGATTTATTTCAAGCTGGTTGCTCCAGGGGAGGGCGCTTTTTCAGGGGGTTGTCCTTTCTGCTGCAGCTGGTGGCAATTGAAGGAAAAAACTGAGCATGTGTGTCAACCTCAGTGAGCTGGACAAAGAATTTAGAAAAGGGGAAAACAGCAGTTGGCGCTATACAAATAGGTCTCAGTGAATAAAGTAACTCAGTCACTATACTACATTTTTTAATTACATGCAATTACAGAAGTATTCAGATCCAGGTGCTGGTTTGTAAAATGTAGAATATTTTTCATTGGACAACCGCTTAAATACTTAGTTATAGAAAAGTCTACAAAACTTTTTCCCATATATTTAATTTTGGCTTTTATATGAAGCATGAGGACCTAATCCCCAGGATCTGCACTGATCAGCAGAGCAAAGAGGCCACGACCCCTTCTTAGTGGCGGCACTGCTTGTCACCGCTGCGTGGCCTTGTTTACGTGTATGTGCAGAGCTGCAGTGTTTTCATTCTGCTAATCTATATATTACTTATTTGGACTTTTGTTGTGTGTGTGTTTTTTTTTTTTTTACCTTTTTTTCCGCTTCTTTCCTATTGTATTGGCGTCGATGCTATGTAAATGGCAATAGGCGTGGAAATCAATAACTTACAGAGGAGAATAGCATTGCCGCAGTGAAATTGAATCAAAAATACAAGTGCGTTCATTTCTTAAAAAGAGGGGAAAAAATGAATTGAATTTGGAAACAAATCTTGGGTAGGGTAAAAAGACATGATTTGCTTTAACAGATACACATAACTGTGTGATTTATCCTCCCTCCTTTCTTGCCGGTATACAGTATACACTGCAGGTAATGTTAAATTTATACATGAAATTTGAGGCAGGCTTTATTAGATACCACATTCAAATTGAGTTAGCTTTTTTTCCCTCCATATTTCCTTCTAGAAGGTATTGCATTGACTGTATGATATTGTTTTAAATTATACATGATGATACTATGCAAAATAGGAGCGGGTTGTCAGCCCTGAGCCTACAATTACTTTACATTGGTAGTAAATAACTAAATGTGCGCTGCTAAATCACATTGGACGTGACAGGTAACCAGCAATAAAATACAGTCTTCCTTTTGTCAACTGACTGTCCGAGGTTTGCCCAACTCAGATTATACACAGGCTGTCAGGCTGCCGTGCTGGGGATGTTGACAGCTATGTTCACGTTCTCACCTCATATGTTATTAAATATGAAAACTGCTCTGCCCATTATTGCTGCAAAATGACAGGTTGTGGCGGGAAGGAAGGAGGCAAACAGATACCAAAGAGGCAGCAAAACTTCTCAGACAGTTTGCTGGAAACTTACTTTTCTGCTGGTATTTTGTCTTATTTTATCTTCCATTTTAACCAAAGTTGACAGCATGACAGGAGCCAAAAGTGCAGCGTTACCATGTAATGCTTAATTATCCTCCTGACAACCGAATAGAAATTCTATCTATCAATTATCTACAGTCAGGTCCATAAATATTGGGACATTGACACAATTCTAATACACCACCACAATGGATTTGAATTGAAATGAAACTGCAGACTGTCAGCTTTAATTTGAGGGTATTTACATCCAAATCAGGTGAACGGTGCAAGAATTACAGCAGTTTGCATATGTGCCTCCCACTTGTTAAGGAACCAAAAGTAATAGGACAGAATAATAATCATAAATCAAACTTTCACTTTTTAATACTTAGTTGCAAATCCTTTGCAGTCAATTACAGCCTGAAGTCTGGAACGCATAGACATCACCAGACGCTGGGTTTCATCCCTGGTGATGCTCTGCCAGGCCTCTACTGCAACTGTCTTCAGTTCCTGCTTGTTCTTGGGGCATTTTCCCTCCAGTTTTGTCTTCAGCAAGTGACATGCATGCTCAATCGGATTCAGGTCCGGTGATTGACTTGGTCATTGCATAACATTCCACTTATTTCCCTTAAAGGGAGTCTTTCACGCCGATTGACCCTTTTAACCTATTAACACACTAATGCCCATGGCATCCCCCCTATTAAAACTGTTCTTACCGTTAGTTCCCTGCTAGCATCATTCGTCCAAAAAACACTTTTATTCCGTATGCAAATGAGGCTGTGAAGGTGCCCAGGGGCGGCCTTACAACGGCCAGTGCCCAGGCCCCTGGGTCATTTTCATACCAATTCACTCCCCCTACTCCGCGTCTGCCCGCCCATCCGCCGCGTCTGCCCGCCCATGGTCTCTTCTCTATCTTTCCTCCTACTGTCCGTAATCCCGCTCATGCGCCGATGACCGCGATATGGGCGCGTGCGCATTGAATGACCACAGTCTGGCCGGGGCATCACAGTTTACTGTGCGCCGGCACCGGCCTAACTTACGTTCTTGCCGTGATGCTGTGATCACGGCAAGAACGTAAGTTAGGCCCGGGCCGGCGCATGCGCACAGTAAATTTTAGAATTGTGTCAATGTCCCAATATTTATGAACCTGACTGTACTGTATAATTATCTATCTATCTTTCGTCATCATCATCTATCAATCTCATTTCTGTCCCATATTAATCTATCTCTTATCTGTCATATTAATCTATCTATCTCATATCTTTCTATCTGTCTGTCCCATATCTATTAACCAATCTATATAGCCATATCTTTCTCTTGTATTTCATTTATCTATCAATAGATAAATAGAAAGTCTGTGCGTAAGGGAGCATTCACACGACCGTGTTGGTTTTGCGGTCCATAAATCACGGATCCGTGTGTTCCGTATGTCTTCAGTTATCTTTCCTTTTCCGTTCCGCAAGTCCGTATAATACGGACGTGGTGCTTCCGTGTGTCATCCGTTATTCACGGTCCGCAAAAAAAACGGATGGGTAATGAAATGGGGTTTCCTAGAATGTTTTCAGTCCAAGGGTCCGTTAAAAACGGATGACACACGGATGCATTTCCGTGTGCTATCCGTTTTTCACGGACCCAATGACTTTCTATGGGGCCACGGACCGCGATTTGCGGCCAAGTATAGGACATGTTCTAAAACACACGGAACGGACACACGGAACGGACAGCACACGGATGAGAATAAAAGGCATACCGCAATTTTCACGGACCCATAGAAATGAATGGGTCCGTGCATTGTCCGTCAAAATTGCGGAACGGACACGGAAGAAAAACACGTTCGTGTGAATGCTCCCTAAGACTGAAATGTCACATATAGTCCAAACCCTTCTTTGTGGACCATATTGGGGCACGTAGACATCAGAGAGTAGATAGACAGCTGCTCTGTAAGAACTGGACTGTGCATTGCAAGGGTATGTCTGTGAAGGTTCTCATTTATCCAGGTCATGGTATATCTGTAAAGAATAAATCAAGGCAACTGGACGTACTGTAGATTTCTTGAAATCGTTTCACTCGTTCTTCCAACGAGCTTTCTCAATTCTGAGTGACTGTACAATAATTTTTTGGAATAAATATGTAACTGAATCAACATCTGGTAATTATACCAAGCATAGGGTCAGAGGTCATTATACCCAGCATGGGGTCAAAGGTGCTGATTCCATTATCCCAATTGGAGTCAGTAGGTGACAATGACCTCCCAGAAAAAGGCACCAAGACAGCACCGTATGTGGCATACAATAGATGTCTAAACCCCCCCGTCTCTATTCAAGCTTGGTTTCTCCATTTTTATGTACATGGCCTCCTTTACACCTAGTTTGTACCAATCCGCCTCCTTATCCAAAACACGTACTTGACTGTCTTCAAAGGTGTGACCTGTTTCTTTTAGATGTAAGTACACAGCTGAATCTTGACCAGAAGTTTTGGCTCTGCTATGCTGAGCCATACGCTGATGTAGTTGTTGTTTTGTTTCGCCGATATACAGTTGTGAGCATTCCTCATTGCACTGCGTACACAATGTTGTCCATCTTGTGTTTAGGCGTTGGGTCTTTTGGGTGAACCATTTGTTGCCTGAATGGGGGGGGGGGGGGGGGGGGGTTAGACATCTATTGTCTGCCACATATGGTGCTGTCTTGGCGCCTTTTTCTGGGAGGTCATTGTCACCTACTGACTCCAATTGGGATAATGGAATCAGCACCTTTGACCCCATGCTGGATACAATGACCTCTGACCCCGTGCTGGGTATAATTACCAGATGTTGATTCAGTTACATATTTATTCCCCAAAAAATATTGTACAGTCACTCAGAATTGAGAAAGCTTGTTGAAAGAACGAGTGAAACGTTTTCAAGAAATCAACAGTAAGTCCAGTTGCCTTGTTTTTTTCATTACAGATATTCTAAGGGTATTTATGGCCGTAAGAAGCCTCCCTTAATATGCATTAGAGCAGTGTTTCCCAACCAGTGTGCCTCCAGCTGTTGCAAAACTACAACTCCCAGCATGCCTGGACAGCCTTTGGCTGTGCGGGCATGCTGGGAGTTGTAGTTTTGCAACAGCTGGAGGCACACTGGTTGGGAAACACTGCATTAGAGAATCCAATCTTCCTCTCACGTTCTGCTTACAAGAGTCCTATAATGTCAACCTATAGTAACCCTAAACTGGAATATGATATCCACATTTCCTTCACACATCACCACCCTTGTTTCCGTGACATACATCACTCTTCCATTGGAGGTATACTCGTTGACAAAAACTCACTAAGAAGGAGTTGTTGGAATTTAATGAAACTTTTTTTATATGTGAATGTAATGATATATGTAAGTGATTACAATATTAGAGCCGAGGGATATGTTTATTGGGGAAAATTGTACAATTGAAAGGAGGCTCTAGGACTCTTTTGGGCTTCCTCTAGCCTGGGTACAAGATAAGATATGGCCTCAAGTCTGGATACAAGATGAGATACGGGCTCTAGCCTGGATACAAGATAAGATACAGCCTCTAGCCTGGATACAAGATGAGATACCACCTGTAGCCTGGATACCAGATGAGATAAGGCCTCTAGTCTAGATACAAGATGAGATACAGCCTCTAGCCTGGATACAAGATAAGATACAGTTGGGCATAAAGGCATCCAGGTTATGCATGGTGTCCTGTGGCACATTTGCTCACATATGTTGCAGTTGGGCCTGTAAATCCTGCACACTCACAGGTTTACAAATCTGACCTCCGAGCTGGTCCCATAAATGCTCGGTTGGTGATAAATCTGGTGACTGGGCAAGTGTTGGAATCTGGAGGAGGCATTCCTCGGAAACCCTTGCTGTGTGTGTGTGAGCATTATCCTGCTGTCATGAGAGGCACACGTGTCTGCCGGATGTCCTGCACATATAGCTGAGCTGTGTGCCTTGTATTACTACTAGGGGTGACTGACTGTCGTATGTGATGGCTCCCCAGATCATCACACCAACAGCTGGGGCAGTGTGTTACTCTATAGCAAAAGCAGGGTTCAAGGGTTCACCTCAAGGCCTTCGAACTCCATCATTGTGGGATCCCAAATGGAACGCGGATTCACTGGTAAAGATGATACTGTATGTTTTCAGTCCAGAGAAGTTTCCAGGTTTCTTGTTCATGACACCAGTGGCTGGCTGTCAATGGCAGGACAAGTGATCGGCACCATGACACCAAATTTCCTTCTGCTGGGTGTCTGGAAATGGTCTGGGCAGAGACAGGGGTGTGGAATTAAGATGTCACCTGTGTCTGGATGGTGGACAATGAAACTGTGTGAGATGCTCATGATTGTTAGTAGATCAAATGATCCTCTCTACTGGTGGACTGTCTGGGGCCTTTTGAATGTTTGTACATGTCCTCTTGTAATTACTGTTTCCAACACCCCCTAACAGCTAGATTAGAATGGCCTAGATGGTGGGGAATTCGTAGAAAGTACATCCTACTTCAATCAGTCTAATCATGCTTACACTCTCAAGGTCTGTCATCTGGGCAAAATGTCTTCCAACATATCATAGAGGCATGTCTAGCAATCAATGATCTCTCACCAAAAGGTACACTACCAAAAGTAGCCTCTGAGAACCTCTTTATAGGGCGGCAGCAGAAGCACTAGTACACACTCCTGTATCTAATCAGACCACACTTGTAATCATTTACATATCTGCCTGAGACATAACTACATGCCCAGTTTTACAGCAATCCCAAGTTTCTGAGTGCTTTATTTTATTTAGTTTTTTTTTGTCAATGAATGTATATGCCGGGAAATCCTCACAGTGTATTCTCTAAATGGAAGACTGACACATAATGTGAACAGAGCCCAAGCTAAAGGTTTAACGTCTTAAGAAAGGGCATTAGACATCCCATTAGTATTTATTGTATAAAATATTACGCTGTCGGAAGGCAATGTGTCGAGCGCAACTTAGCAGATCTGTACTTCACCACAGGTTACAGTTCAACTGGTATCTAAATATTTGTAGTCAAATTACAATTCCCAGTCACTGTCCATTGACGTAACACAAATATTTCGACACAATTAGCCATAGCAAAGGCACGAAAAACAAATAATCCACATTTAGGTTTAATTTTCACAAAATCTCATTGTGAACTCGCTTGAAAGGGACACTGTTTGAACAAATAATCTCTTCAGACCCTCTACGGGAATCTTTTTAATTTGCCGACAGACCGTTTGTGCAGCGCCAAGAAAATTGTATATTGTGTTATCAGAAACCTAAATAAACTTCTTAATACATCGGCTGCCGAGTGGCACCTGAAGATTATTTTTAGGTGGCAGGCTCTGACCATAGGTTTGCTGACATTTCTAGAAACAGCAACAACAATACAGATCCAGACCACTTCCCTTTTTTTTTCTTTGTTTCCTCTAATCCAATTAGATACTTTCTGTTCATTGCTACATAATGACGCACGGCCCTGTTAAGGTTTTATATTTTTTTACATTTCCATTAATAACTGCTTTTCTGGAAGTTGTCACTCCGTTTAGAAGATCTTCATTCCGGATGGCCTGTTGGGGCTTGCAGGATCCGGGATGCCTGTATTTAATAAATTTGACTCTCAAGTAGTCATTTTTGTAAATAATTAGCTTCAGTGGAAGAATAAGTTGGCATATTGCATGCATCTAATGTCGCAAATGTACACACAGCAAACTTCCTATTAATCAACAGTCAAGCAATGTAAGTTGGGTCTCATACATAATGAATTGTGTTTAAACCTCAAGGGTTTCATTGATAGAAAAATAACAGAAAACACAAGTGCAGTAAGCTTTTGAATAAAATTTAACTAGATTGCTCTGCATCCTGTAATTGTTTTGGAATCACTGGGGAGTGGATAATTTATCTGCAGTTTGGGTCTTTTTTTCCCCTCTCTCTTTCTTCATCTATCACAGGGAGAAGGCTGTTTTAATGATATGTTAAGGTGTTGATAAAAAGTGACTTCTATAATTTCGACATTGTTGACTGTAATACGCCATCTCGAAATGTTATTAATAAAACATCTGAAATTGTAGCCCATGCAAAGATTGAAAGGATAGAGATGTAAATTTGCACGCCCTAAATCATTGAAATGTTTGTCAACTGCCGCCAATTCCTCGTGTTTTTGCTTACGAGTAGCCTCGGAAAAAGTGTTTGTAACCCGGCGGGAGAGAACGGAAAAAGTTAGATGATTACATTAAATGAAATGGTCGTGCTTAATGGGTTCTTCTTCATTACATCAATTAACCTGCTGATGTAAAGGAGCAGAGGTTGAGGCAGAGAGGTTACACTATGTGAAATAAATTGATGGTGCTCTTTCTTTAGTAACCTGTTTGAAATATGTCAGAGACGTTGCCTTGTCACATTGATTTTTTTCTTTTTTTTTCTTGGTATCTTGAGGTTCTTCAGGGAATATCTTTAGGACTGAGTTCAAGGTCTTGGCCAGAGCATTAGAAACTTTCCGCAATTTCATAGATCATTTGTGCAACCTCAGTGTTTTCCAGACAGTGGTCATGATGGAAGTGGCACGCTGCGGATCAAATTAGCGGAATAAAATGTTTTGTCTTGGTTGGCTGGTAGAGATGTGAAGTTGGTTGTGCTGGGACTGAGATGAGCATTATTTTGACTGGCCTATTATTTATTTGAAATGGATTAAAAAAATATACAGTCCATTATGTAATGCAACTCCAGCATGGATCATTTCCACCACCTAACCTAGGCCATATTTGGTTTCCCCCATGCCACCTCTAAAAGAGCAATTACAGCAGACCTCATTCCCACCACCTAACATAGCCCATATCTGTTTGTCCCATGACACCTCTAAAAGAGCAACTCGAGCGGATATCATTCCCACCACCTAACGTAGCCCATATCTGTTTGTCCTCATGCCACCACTACCAGAGCAACTCCAGCAGGCATCATTCCCACCACCTAACCTAGCCCATATCTGTTTGCCCCATGCCACCTCTACCAGAGCATCTCCAGCAGACATCATTCTTTCCTCCTAACCTAGCCCATGACGCACTATGCTGCCTGTAATGTTTTTTAGAAAGTGAATAGAAAATGTACACCATCTTAATTGTAGAATTCCCTGTAGCCAGGAGCTTTGAAAAAAATTTAATAAAGACCAATAAAGACTTACACAGGCGCCACATAATTAACATTGGCCAGATAGCATTATAGTTGGTACAGAGCCTGAAGATAACAAGGACCATCATCTACAAAAAAAAAACCCATAAGGGGTCATTTATAATGTGAAGTACGCCACTTTTGGTATACTTTTGTCGCAGATTCAGTCGTAAGGGGGATTTATGGCCAAATCTGCGACTTTTCTCCGCTCATACCACTTTTCCCAGGTGGTGGAAAATGGGGGCATGGTGGGGGCCGATGGGCCATCTCATTTATCATTTTTTATGCCTGCCAGCGCCTATGTTAGACTGATGAGCAAAAGGGTAACAATGTTTTAAACTTTTGACCTTCAGGCTTCATAACTCCACTACAGCAGTGGTCAGCAACCTTTGGCACTCCAGCAGCTGTAAAACTACAACTCCCACCATGCACACTTGCTTGGCTGTTTTTTTTTTAGAAGTGAAATAAGGCTTCATGGAGTTGTAGTTTCAGAACAGCTGGAGTGCCGCAGGTTGCTGATCCCTGCAGTACAGCTTCGAACATGAAACTACCATCATTTTATAAACAATCATCTTGGCTATCTCATACATTAATTGGACTTGCAACTATTTAGCAGATTCTTGTCATGTAACTGCATTGTTACTGTTTCCCTCCTGGTGGTGGAACAATCTTTTTCTTCTTGTATACTACAAATTACAACCTGTTCTCACATTCCCTAATAGCTCTGTGTGTTATTAGGTTGATTCCCTAGTGAAAGGTCACTGGTTCGTATACAGGAGCAGACATAAAGAAGATTTCCCAAGAAAAGAGAAGCATCATCCAGCTCATCAGTTGCCTTATCTCGGCCAAGAAAGTTGCCAAACTGCATCATGTGCGTGCCATGACAGTTGGAAAAATACGAAATCAATAGCAGTATTTCAGCCAAGAAAATTCAGATAACAGACGTTCATGCAAGTACCGTGCGAATGTTGGCCCAAATGCTGGAATGGTGGCCCAAAAAAAGGTGAAGAAGCCTCGACTTCAATATTGTCATAAGAAGCGTCAGCTCAAGTTTGCAAAATAGAACAAATGTTGGACAGTGCAAGAATGGAAACAGGTGGGCTCTGATGGGTAGTGATGAACGAACATCAGCCGGGACGTTTCGCAAACGAGCGTTCGCGATCAAATGTTCGCGAACCGCTCGTTCGTGGCGGGCCCCATTCACTTTAATGGTAGGCGAACCTGAAAAACCTTCAGGTTATATTTACAGCCACCAAATACTTACTAGAAGTGCACAAATAGTCCCACAGCATAGACAGTGACATACCACAGGGGGATCAATGGCACAAATTCCCACCAAAAATATGTATTTTAATCAGGGGCCATTTTTATGCATCTTAATGGAAAAATTCTCAAAAATCTGCCCTGCTGGAGCCTAGAAAAAATTATATTAGGCCACAGAAGTACAGGCCCCCAAAATTAGGCATTCACCTGACAGAAAAGATCAAGTGATTATGTGGCAGGAGGTATATTAGATAACAATTTTACTGTAGGCCAGTACAGGCCCCAAATATCGCTGCACCACTAAGTTTAGGACGTGTGCCATGCACAGCACGTGTGTCATTTTGCCCTGTTTCAGCGGGCTCAGCAGATTGGCACTGTTGTCACACACCACTTTACCAGCTGTCAAATTGAGCGGGATTAGCCACTGATTGGCCTGTAACCGCTGAGCTGAAAGAAGTGCAGGACTGATGTGGCTCTTGGTTTCCAGGCACAACAGCCGCAGCACAGCATGGCAACGTCTCACCTGGCACATCGAATAAGTTCTGGGGAGCTTGGGGGGGTGCAGCGGAAGAGGCGGTAGTGGTGGGAAAGAAGGAGTCAGCTGAGGAGGAGATGTAGGAAGGAGAAAGAGAGGCAGGCCTGCATGCAATCCGTGTCGGTAGCACCAAATCCAAACGGGTACCACGGGTTACATGCTTGACGGCCGTCAGAAGGATCACCCAGTGGGCAGTAAAAGTTATGTACCTTCCATGCCCGTGTTTGCTAGACCACGTGTCTGTGGTCAGATGTATCTTGGGACCGACACTGTGCGCCAGAGATATATTCACTTGCCGCTGAACGTGGCCATATAGCTCTGGGATGTTCTTCTGGGAGAAATATTTCCTTCCGGGGACTTTACTGTTTTCCAATGGCCACAAATTTTCTAAAGGCCTCCAAGTCCACCAGTTTATATGGCAGTAGTTGGCGGGCCAGTTCCAACAAGCCAATGGTCAGCCGTTGGGCAAGAGGGTTATCCGGCGTCATCAACTTTTTACGCTCGAACATTTGGGGAAGGTGGAGTGGAGGACAAATGGGAGGAGAAGGAGAAGAGGCAGGACATGGAGCGCCGGGAGTGTGGCTTTGTGGGTTCTGACGGCATTGCTCCCACTGGACTCCGTGATGGGACTTTTGTGGCCCTATTAGCTAGCTGCCAGATCTGGTTCTGTTATAGGGTGAGGGTATGTCCATGTGCTGAATCGTCTCATTTGGTTGTCCTGTCCCACCTGATGGATGTGTCATGAGTCAAAGTTCAGCACAATGCAAAAGAATATGGCGCCATATGTTTGCATGTTCGGCGAATCGTGAACGAGCAAAGTTTGCTGCGAAACGACCGCCGGGTGAACCGCAAGGCCATCTCTACTGATGGGTGCAAATGGATCTGGAAGAAACAAGGGAAAAATGGACTAACAGATCAAAAAATTTAAGGAACTGTCATGTTCGGTGGAGAAAGCCTGATTATATGGGGTTGTTTCACAGCCAAAGGCGTTGGATACTTGACCAGGATCGACGGTGGTCCCAATGATTGATGAGCTATATTTGAGTATCCTACAAGACGAGTTACTTCTTACACTTGAGTACTATGGGCACATACGAAACATACATCGAGATTATTGAAGAAAGGGTTTATTGGCAAAAAAGTAGAGGTGCTGGATTGGCCCCCACAGTCCCCAGACCTCAACCCAATCAAACACTTGTGGGTAGCGTTGAAGAAAAAGCTGTATATGTACACAAGTGAGTCGACCAGTATGCACCAACATTGGGAAATTGTAGAAGAGACCTGGGAACAGATTTCAGTCGAGACATACTTGAATCTGATCGAGAGCATGCCCAGAAGGATTCAGGCAGTGTTCAAAGACAAAGGTGGATTTACAAAATATTGAAAATTAAAATTTATATTTTTAGGAGCAAAACATTAATAATGCAGTTACATAACAAGTAACAAATCATATCCTAAATAGTTGCAAGTCTAATTTATGTATGAGATAGCCAAGATGATTGTCTCTAAAATGTTGTCAGTCTCATGTTCGAAGCTATAGTGCAGGCATGCCCAACCTGCGGCCCTCCAGCTGTTGCAAAACTACAACTCCTAGCATTCCTGGATAGCCTTCAGATATTATAGCATGCTGGGAGTTGTATTGTTGCAACAGCTGGAGGGCCGCAGGTTGAGCATCCCTGCTATAGTGGATGGTGAGCTATAGAGCCTGAAAGTCAAAAATTCAAAACATTGTTACCCTTTTGCTCGTCAGTGTATGTAGAGGCGCCTGCCTCACTTAGGTGCATCAAGCCCAGTGGACTTGGACTAAGACCAGCGTCTAAATCACCAGTCTTAGTAAATGTCCCCAATATTTTCTAAATACCTGGGGTCCCTTGTATTTGTGTATGTATCATCTCTGGATGATATAGTTGGATAAATCAATCAAAGTTGTTAGGATGTTGAAGATCCACAGGTGCAAGACTGAGGCACAGGAGAGGCAAGAGGCTGTTCTCTGTGCAAATCAGCTAACACAATACATGACAATAATAATGTTTATATGAGTTCTGCCATAATAGATTTCTAAAAATCCTGACTTTTATTCAAGCAAACAATGCATGACTTGGCTATTGATGCCATAAGGCCTTGAGTATGAAAGGTTCACACTGTAATACTACTGTATGTTATAGACTGGTCTCACAGAGAATCTCATTGGATTTTTCAGTGTCTATAAAATAATTTCATATATTTTTCATTTGAAACCTTCCAAACAGTTCTCATGATGATGCTGTGTTAAATTTCCATACAGTCATATTTAACAAGTGTGGCCTTTTTTTATTTTTTATTCCCATGATCTTAAAATGCAACTTCACTTGACCAAGAAAAACATACCTTTGCCTCTACGCTATTAGAAACATATTCAATGGTCATAAAACTATAGCTGTAAATAAGTCGGCATCGTTTCTCCCTGGGCGGTGTCAGTGCTTCTAAGCCAATATGTAGAAGAACGCCAAGACATTAAAACATTTAAATACATATTTTGTGGGAAATTCATGTTCTGTATTACATGCTGTTTTCCATGTCTTTAGAGTCTTTGTGATTGTATGCCATGTTTACTCTAGTATGTGTTTCTTGTAAAGTTGTGATAGATGTTTTATTACTTAGTAGAAAATGTATTTGTCTACTTCAAAATATAAAATCCATTTTTGTCTCCTCTTCCATCCACTCATGCATCCCTCTATATGCATTTGTCCTGCAAACCACGAGGCACCATCCATCCATCCCAAAGATGGTGGCTCATAGGGATATGCAGTAGATGTTTTACTAAAGAAAATAAATATCAGTATGTCTACTTTAAAACATGAAAATACCTTGATCTATCTCCTCTTCCAACTACCAACCTGTCCACACAAGCAGCCTTCCAAAACTAACCACCAACCTTTCAATCCTATAAACCACAACCCACTCAACAGATCAAGTCATCTAAACCAGGGATGCCTAACCTGCGGATCTCCAGCTGTTGCAAAACTACAACTCCCAGAATGCCCGGACAGCTATACAGCATACAGCTATCAGCCTACAGCAGGGCATGTTGGGAGTTGTAGTTTTACACCACTCGAGGGCTGCAGGTTGGGCATCCCTGAGCTAAACCAATAACTCAAACTAACCATCCATCCAGACCCAATCATCTACCTGACCACACACCTATCTATCATCCATGTTAAAGTTGACGTAAATATTAAAATGAATGAAAATTAAAAATACACTTCAAAATTAAATTTATGTATTTTTACTCAATGTGGGTCTTCTAAAGCAGGGGTCAGCGACTTTTGGCACTCCAGCTGTGAAACTACAATTCCAAGTAGGGCTGCAGCTAACGATTATTTGAATAATCGATTAGTTGTCGATAATTTAATCGATTAATCGGGGAAAAAACACAAAAATTACAAAACAAATAGGTTTATATGATTTTACTTAAAAAATTATGTTCAAAGGCCCTATTTAAACAAATTGTGGATGGCACTGTTATGGGGGGATCTGTGGATGACACTTATAGGGGATCTGTGGATGACACTTATGGGGGATCTGTGGATGGCGCTGTTATGGGGGGATCTGTGGATGACACTTATGGGGGATCTGTGGATGGCGCTGTTATGGGGGGATCTGTGGATGGCACTGTTATGGGGGGATCTGTGGATGGCGCTGTTATGGGGATCTGTGGATGGCACTGTTGTGGGGGGATCTGTGGATGACACTGTTATGGGGATCTGTGGATGGCACTGTTATGGGGGATCTGTGGATGGCACTGTTATGGGGGATCTGTGGATGGCACTGTTTTGGGGATCTGTGGATGGCACTGTTATGGGGGATCTGTGGATGGCACTGTAATGGGGGATCTGTGGATGGCACTGTTATGGGGGATCTGTGGATGGCACTGTTATGGGGGATCTGTGGATGGCACTGTTATGGGGGATCTGTGGATGGCACTGTCATGGGGATCTGTGGATGGCACTGTTATGGGGGATCTGTGGATGGCACTGTTATGGAGGGGATCTGTAGATGGCACTGTTATGGAGGGGATCTGTAGATGGCACTGTTATGGAGGGGATCTGTGGATGGCACCGTTATGGATGGGATCTGTTGATGGCACTGTTATAGAGGGGATCTGTGGATGACACTGTTATGGGGAGGGGGATCTGTGGATGGCACTGTTATGGGTAGGGGGATCTGTGCACTGTTATGGGAGGGGGGATCTGTGGATGACACTATATAGCATCTTATGCTATATGTGTCATCCACAGATCCCCCTCCCCATAATAGTGCACAGATCCCCTTCCCCATAACAGTGCCATACACAGATCCCCCTCCCCATAGCAGTGCCATACACAGATCCCCCTCCCCATAACAGCCCCGGCCCCGCTGCTCACAGCAGACTATTCTGGCAGTAACTTTATGAATGAAGGAGGCGGAGCAGGCGCGTCACGTGAGTAAGTGACGTTACGCCGCCGTCCGCTCTGCCTGTTACTGGAGCTTCATTGTAAGGTAGAATAAAGATGCGCTGATTTAAAGTAAACCGCCCGCCCACATAGCAACGAATCGGCGATTATTCGATAAGTGGATTCGTCGACAACAAATCCGGTTATCGAATATTATCGATAAAGTCGATTAATCGTTGCAGCTCTAATTCCAAGCATGGTCCATTCAATTCCATTTGAGATCTGAGAACAGACTAGCAAGTGTGCATGCTGGGAGTGATATTGTAACCGCAACTGGAGTGCCGGAGGTTGCCGATCCCTGTTCTAGAATTTTGGGATAATAAGGTCCATTTACCTTCGTTAATTTTTTATTAATACGTTAAAAGTAAAATGTGCCTGACGGCCTCCAATCTACAGTATTAATTGTAAGCATGAGCGGAATTAAAGAAAGCAGAACTGAAGCTGAGCAACCAAAGTGGGCAACACTATTGGCACTGAAATTCAGCCAAACGCGTCGGTGCTGTCTTTGAAGTGTATTGCAACTAATTGTTTTGCGAGAAATCAATTTTGTTTCCCATCATGAAATAGTGCATTAAGCAAAAATGCTAACGTAGTTTCCAGCCTGAAGGTGTGTATTTCCTGTGGTTACTTTGGCTGCTTATTTGTGTACTGTTGGGTAGATGCCAGTAGTGTCTCGCCTGCTAATATTTAATATTCAGAAGTGTTGGTTGTTTGTTGAGAGCAAGTACAGTATCTTTATTTTTTATTATTTTACATGCTTGTCTCTTGATTATTTCCCTTATTTATGTGAGGGCACAACATGAATAAATTATGTATAGAAGCTTTTATTCCGAAACTCATGGAGAGAATGACCAGGTAGCCAGTGCAAATTAGAAAAAAATATTGCTGATTTCTAATCTTCATCAACTTCTTTAAATGCATATGAACGCAGAACTATTGGGGCTGCAGAGATTACCAGCACACCCGGGCCCTATGGTTTTTAGGGCCCCCAATGGCCACTCTGCCATATATGTGGATACAACCCTTTAATATCCATATATCTGTATCTATATCACTGTATCTATTACCCCTGTACTATGACATCACTGTTTATTATCCCTGTACTGTGACATCACTGTGTTTATTATCCCTGTACTGTGACATCACTGTTTATTATCCCTGTACTGTGACATCACTGTGTTTATTATCCCTGTACTGTGACATCACTGTGTTTATTATCTCTGTACTGTGACATCACTGCAAGTATTATCTCTATACTGTGACATCACTGTGTTTATCATCCTTATACTGTGACATAACTGTGTTTATTCTCCCTGTACGGTGACTTCACTGTTTAGTATCTCTGCACTGTGACATCACTGTGTTTATTACCCCTGTACGGTGACATCACTGTTTATTATGTTCCAAAGAAGGTCGGCACTGCTCAAGAGGTATAGCGGTGCACGTGTCTGCGGGCAGGGATCCCAGTAGATAAATCGCAAATAAAGACCGGCACTCGCTGTTGATTATTCTTGTAGATTTATTCAGTCACATATTCCATCATAGTGACGCGTGCGTTTCAGCAAATCATATGCTTTCATCAGACATGTGTCACGATGACATGTCTGATGAAAGCATATGATTTGCTAAAACGCACGCGTCACTATGATGGAATATGTGACTGAATAAATCTACAAGAATAATCAACAGCGAGTGCCGGTCTTTATTTGCGATCACTGTTTATTATGTCTGCACTGTGACATCACTGTGTTTATTATCTCTGTACTGTGACATCACTGTGTTTATTATCTCTGTACTGTGACATCACTGTGTTTATTATCCCTGTTCTGTGACATCACTGTGTTTATTATCCCTGTACTGTGACATCACTGTGTGTATTATCCCTGTACTGTGACATCACTGTGTTTATTATCTCTGTACTGTGACATCACTGTGTTTATTACCGCTGTATGGTGACATCACTGTGTTTATTATCCCTGTACTGTGACATCACTGTGTGTATTATCCCTGTACTGTGACATCACTGTGTTTATTATTCCTGTACTGTGACATCACTGTGTTTATTATCCCTGTACTGTGACATCACTGTGTGTATTATCCCTGTACTGTGACATCACTGTGTTTATTATCTCTGTACTGTGACATCACTGTGTTTATTATCTCTGTACTGTGACATCACTGTGTTTATTATCCCTGTATTGTGACATCACTGTGTTTATTATCCCTGTACTGTGACATCACTGTGTTTATTATCCCTGTACGGTGACATCACTGTGTGTATTATCCCTGTACTGTGACATCACTGTGTTTATTATCTCTGTACTGTGACATCACTGTGTTTATTATCTCTGTAGTGTGACATCACTGTGTTTATTATCCCTGTATTGTGACATCACTGTGTTTATTATCCCTGTACGGTGACATCACTGTGTGTATTATCCCTGTACTGTGACATCACTGTGTTTATTATCTCTGTACTGTGACATCACTGTGTTTATTATCTCTGTAGTGTGACATCACTGTGTTTATTATCCCTGTATTGTGACATCACTGTGTGTATTATCTCTGTACTGTGACATCACTGTGTTTATTATCCCTGTACTGTGACATCACTGTTTATTATCTCTGTACTGTGACATCACTGTGTTTATTATCTCTGTAGTGTGACATCACTGTGTTTATTATCCCTGTATTGTGACATCACTGTGTTTATTATCCCTGTACGGTGACATCACTGTGTGTATTATCCCTGTACTGTGACATCACTGTGTTTATTATCTCTGTACTGTGACATCACTGTGTTTATTATCTCTGTAGTGTGACATCACTGTGTTTATTATCCCTGTATTGTGACATCACTGTGTGTATTATCTCTGTACTGTGACATCACTGTGTTTATTATCCCTGTACTGTGACATCACTGTTTATTATCTCTGTACTGTGACATCACTGTGTTTATTATCCCTGTACTGTGACATCACTGTGTGTATTATCTCTGTACTGTGACATCACTGTGTTTATTATCCCTGTACTGTGACATCACTGTGTTTATTATCCCTGTACTGTGATATCACTGTGTTTATTACCCCTGTATGGTGACATCACTGTGTTTATTATCTCTGTACTGTGAGATCACAGTGTTTATTATCCCTGTACGGTGACATCGCTGTTTATTATCTCTGTACTGTGACATCACTGTGTTTATTACCCCTGTACTGTGCCATCACTGTGTTTATTACCCCTGTATGGTGACATCACAGTGTTTATTATCCCTGTACTGTGAGATCACAGTGTTTATTATCCCTGTACGGTGACATCGCTGTTTATTATCTCTGTACTGTGACATCACTGTGTTTATTACCCCTGTACTGTGCCATCACTGTGTTTATTACCCCTGTACTGTGCCATCACTGTGTTTATTACCCCTGTACTGTGCCATCACTGTGTTTATTACCCCTGTACTGTGCCATCACTGTGTTTATTACCCCTGCATGGTGACATCACTGTGTTTATTATCTCTGTACTGTGAGATCACAGTGTTTATTATCCCTGTACGGTGACATCACTGTTTATTATCTCTGTACTGTGAGATCACAGTGTTTATTATCCCTGTACTGTGAGATCACAGTGTTTATTATCCCTGTACGGTGACATCGCTGCTTATTATCTCTGTACTGTGACATCACTCCCTGTACACACACTTGTTTGTCCTTTTTTGCAGTACCTGCTTCAGCCTGCAGGTGTTGCATTTCCTAAAGCCAAACCTAATAGCATAAGTCAGAACAGACTAAAAGGATACAGGCAGACAAGTACTGCACAGAGACTGTGACTCTGTCTGAGGTCATGCAGGGCCAGCCGGTTAATGCCCAGTATATCATTTTAAAGGCCAGCTAGATTTGCAAGTCTGCGCAGCACAAACATTTTGGAATCTAATTCTCTGTAGAAGCAGCCAATTAAATATGCTAATGAAGCTGGATGTTCTGTTTCATGGTGGCAGCATGGCCAAAAGAAAACCTCTATGGAGCTCACGCTTCTGTCTCTATACAGAACGACGGGAAATTCCAAATACCAAATAAGGTCACTCAGGGAAAAAAAAATGCTGCAACATGGTGTTTATAGGTAAACAAACAAGTGCTGAAAGTACCGTAGCTATGATACACAGAAGATGAAGCAAATGTATATCCAATTTAGATCATACAAATGATGGTGATTCTGCTATGAAATAGTAATATACAGCTCAATTCTTAAAGCGGAATCTGCATAAAATCTGTGTCTTAGGTTTCAGTAGATCTCATTCATTTTTAATGGCTAGTGATAAGTTCGGTACTGTTCCCATAGTGACTAAGCAAGCCAGTTCCCTCATTTTAAAGACAGAAATATGGATATACATTTTTTTTATTTTTTATTATTAATTAGAGTTGGACTGCTTGTATCCTTGCAAAATAGATTGGATGAGCGTTAACGGCTATGCTCACTTTTGAAGCCATTTTTTTGTATTGTTCGAATGCTTCTAATATAAAAGCCAAATCAATTTTCCAAATAGTCTTGTTTTCAATTATCCTTGTATTTTGTGTATGTAACTCCTGGGTAGACAATGGTGTCACCATGGTAACAGACTACAAACAAACCATGTGTGGTCTGATCCTGCAGTCTCTTGTTTTTCCCATTTGCCCATTGTTTACTAACCTACAAACAGTAAAAGATGAAGCAGAGGTAGAAGAGTAACAACTGTGGGGTCAGTCCACACATGGGATTGTTTATAGTCTGTAACCATGGAGATATAGAGGTCTGTATAGGAGCTGTATACACTAGTTAAAATTTTACCTATTTTAATAATCCTATTGCTCCATGTTGTATTTTAGAAATAAATATTGGTCGACGCAGACTTCCCACTTTACCCACTGAATAATAGTGTATATTTCATGAGTGTGTTTTTAGTGTACTGATTGCAGTGCTATTTTCATGGTTCTACAGAGCACCTTAAAGGGAACCTGTCATGTGGATATTTGATTATAATCTAACTAATTATATACAATCATGAACTACTAAAAAGTACCTTAGATGTATTCACTTACTGGTGTGACAGATGGTTACCTCATAATATACACACAAAGATGCTGCATGCTAATGAGCTGTTTTGAGTCCAGCGTGATGTCATTGAGTCCAGCGTATATTTAATTCAGAGCTATAGCCACTCCCCTGCCCACCTGCTTCTGATTCATATGGAAAAAAAACTGTCAATCAGCAGCAGGTAGGCGGGGAGAGTCAGGAGCTCATGAATATTCAGGCCTCATCATTATCAGCTGGAGCTTTTCAATACAAGATGTTGGTAGATTGACTGGGTCAATTAAAGAAAGTGACCCAGCATTTTGCTAAGAGAATCAGTCCCTTATTTATGTTGCCCTTAGTTAGGACACCATCAAGCTGGTGACAGGTTCCCTAAGGTAAATGGGCATATGTAGTGCTCTTCTAGGAACCCATTTGACCATTGAGCAGAGCCTGTGCTCGCTTGCCATCTACTCTAGGGTAGGGTCACAAACAGTACTTGGCTATTGAAGCCCCTTTTAGCCTGTGCCTACTAAATTACTTAATGAATTGTTTCATCTTGACAAACCTGTATATACAGAAGCTAGCCCGGTGATCGGTGGATCACCATGGCTTCTGTTCCAGAAACCGCCTATTGTCTCACGTTCTCACTGGGGCCACACCTGGAAATATATTTCTGTTATATCAGCTTCTGAAGAACAAAGGTATTATTACAAGCCAACCTTTCAAAAGAGCAGAGGTTCATGTAAGACATAGATGGGCCAAGTCTTGTCTGCCAGCGTGAGAGCCAGTCTTAGTTGTCAGGTCATTGCTGTGGGTCGAGAGGTTGACATCAGGTTGTCATTGCATGTGCTAGTACCTTTTAGTAGCTTGTAATTACAGTAACTACAAAGTATAAGACCGCATTCACATCTGCGGCACTTTGTTCCGGCTGTCTGTTGCGGTACAAATGCCGGCTATCTGACAGACCAAAAACAATTGCATGGAACGGTTTTTATCTGAACCAAACCAGGCATTTATTCTGGAAGGAGGCCAGATCACCACCAGACCTCATGTGAGTGAACTGTAGGACTCTATTGTAGATGTGAACGTGGCCTCAATCATAGTGGAACAAAACATTACATAATATATTACATAAGATGTGCCTAGCAGATATATTATAGTATATAGTACTTCATCGAACATTATCTAATTAGATTATATTGTAGATCGTTCAGTTTCAACTTCCCATGTTGTAACTTTGTTCCCTGTCATTATTTTATAGTTTTAATGAAATATAGTAACTTTTAGTAGCAGTATTCCTTTTAATCCTAATCTGGTTAATCACTTCCTTTAATTCCAAACAGCCCGTGACTACACGTGTTACCAGAACGTGGACGTGTGTTTTCCATTGAGTTGGGTTTGTTTTGCTTGCTAATTTATTGCAGGAAAGTAACATAACATGGTTGGAAGGAAAACACATTAATGTTCTGTCGCTTGCAGGGCTGAGGATGCCTCGACGTCTTTCAAGGTATGCGAGGGCCCTGAGGAAATGATTGCACCGCTGAAACAGTGCACAGACTGGCTGCGAGCCTACTTCTGTGAGCCATCGCTGACGGAGAAATACACCGTACCTGCTTTCCACCATCCACTATTTCAGAAAGGTATCATTGTTTTGTCTTGATAGATACAGTATATCACTTGGCAGTGCCACCATGGTCCTTTTATACTCCGAAAACAGACAAATGCCTCGAGTGATGTAGTTGCAAAGGTCTTAGTAATCTTCCAAGACCTTTATTGGTTTTGGCACACGATGGAACATTTTTTGGCTCTTGATACCTTAACTTCCCTTTTGACTGTGCAAAAAAAAAAAGATTCGAAAAAAATCGACAGGTCGTGGGTCCAAGTCAATGGGTCTCTTGTTCTCAGGAACGTTTTAGTATTTCACCATAGCACCTGTTGTGCATCATGAGGGTGTTCTTGTAGACCTGATTTAGGACACAAGGCGTAGACAATAAGTACAGCAGATATATTTGGTCTAGGGGGGCCATTAGGGCATTTACCAAGGCCACAAGCCTCTCTGTCAAATGATTACACTGGTTAAAGTTTAAGTATATACCTGAAAAAAGGGCAACTAAGGGTGCGTTCTCATCTGCGGCATGCCTGATCCGGCACAAGTGTCAGCTGGACAAAAAAACCTGTTTCATTCAGACCCTGCATTTATGCTGGAAAGCATCCAGATCACCGTTGGACACCATTATAGTCCATAGGGATCCAAAAGTGAAATGTAGAATATGGCAATGCCGATTCCAGCGAAATCCGGCAGGCTGCTGTCTGCCAGAACAGCCTGCTGGATCCGTTGCCGTGTATGTGAATGTACCTTCTGAAATGTACTTTGTTAACCCAGCTCAAGTGTATCATGGCTATAGTGGATTTTAAGCGGCTCATGACTTTTACCAGAAGTGGTGTCACATGTGCATGTGCCACGTCCACATCAGTTTCATTGACTCGAGCTACGCTGCAGTACCACAGACAACCTGTTTGATGCTGTTTTAGAAGAAAGAAGCCATATTTCTTCCCCCTAATGGTCTTAGAGGTGGAACATTTCATCCAAGTTTCCAACACCTTATTTTTATTTTACTTTTTGATACAGCGCTACCATATTCCATAACGATGTACGCTGGAGACATATTGCTCAAGAGCTAATAAATAGAATGGTGCACAGCAATGGAAGATTCCACTAAAACACTGTTTATTTAAAATAATGTTATTTTATTGTTTTAAAGTGTAACCGTTATGTTTTCATAAACAAATATCTATTTTAGCATATGTTACTGCTGCAGCAGCATTATGCATAAAGCAATCTTTAGTTTCTTCACATACCACTGTTTTACTTGAGTTTTTCCCTTAGTTACGGCTGTTTAAACATTTACAATATAAAGACCTTCTCAAGATGGCTCCTCTGACAGTTCTCTGAGGTCAAAACTGCTTTCCCTCACTTCCCATACACACTTGCTGTAGCCAGCAGCTCCCTGTCAGCCAATCAGATTGGATTACTGAGAGACACGCCTCCTCACTCTGAAGCCTAATGCAGGCATGCAGTGTGAAGGACCGCCCCTCCGTCTTCCTATCTGGAGACAGACCAGCCCTAGCAACTGTCTTTTAAGGGAGCAGTGGAAATGGACAGAGGACATTAATGAAAGCTGTTATTATAAGGTAATTACCAGATCTTTTGACAATCCTTGACAGACTAAGGCTACTTTCACACTAGCGTTCATGGGTCCGTTCGTGAGCTCCGTTTGAAGGAGCTCACGAGCGGACCCAAACGCCTCCGTCCAGCCCTGATGCAGTCTGAATGGACGCGGATCCGCTCAGACTGCATCAGTCTGGCGGCGTTCAGCCTCCGCTCCGCTCGCCTCCGCACGGACAGGCGGACAGCTGAACGCTGCTTGCAGCGTTCGGGTGTCCGCCTGGCCGTGCGGAGGCGTGCGGATCCGTTCAGACTTACAATGTAAGTCAATGGGAACGGATCCGCTTGAAGATGTCACCATATGGCTCAATCTTCAAGCGGATCCGTCCCCCATTGACTTTACATTGAAAGTCTGAACGGATCCGCGCAGGCTACTTGCGCACTTGCGAATTTTTTTAAAGTTATTAATGCAGACGGATCCGTACTGAACGGAGCCTCCGTCTGCATTAATATGATCGGATCCGTTCAGAACGGATCCGATCAAGCGCAAGTGTGAAAGTAGCCTAAGGGTGGTTTCACACTAGCGTTATGGAGTCCGTTATGGCTTTCCGTTATAACAGGGTTATAACGGAACATAACGGAATCCATAAGACGTTTTGCTGCCCATAGACTTGCATTATGACGGAATGCAAAACGGACACCTTTAAAAGGCTTTCTGTTTGCTTTCCATCGTAGTAGAAGTCTATGCGAATCAAAACAAATCCGTCTGGTTCCCGTTATGCAAGACGGAAAACAAAGTCCTGTCGACAAAGTTTCCGTCTTGCATAACGGGACCCAGACGGATCAGTTATGTTTTCTTATAGACTTCTATTAGGATGGAGCAAAACGGAATGCCTCTAAAAGGCTTCGTTTTGCATTCCATCCTATGGATTCCGTTATGTTCCGTTATAACCCTGTTATAACGGAAAGCCATAACGGAATCCCTAACGCTAGTGTGACCCCGCCCTAGCTCTAATAAACTAAATTAAAAAAATATGACAGTTACACTTTAAACTAACAGTATTTTAGTGGAATCTTCTGGTGCAGTGCACCGTTCTTTTTATCTGCTGTTGAGTATTTGTCTCTGCGTGGTTCTTCCGTCGTCCCAAGATGTCTGACCGGCACACGAGCACATGTGTGTATGTGTATATATACTGTATATATAGTTTTGTTTCTATGTATTATCTTGATTCCATTGCAATGTCTGGTGTCCATTTGACTATATATTGCCGAGATCTATCTTTTCTTACTAGCCTGATGAAGGTGACGGACCGTCACTGAAACGTGTAGCTTCTGTTTTTAGGTTATTTTATTGTTTTAAATAAACAGTGTTTCAGTGGAATCTTCCGGTGCCGTGCACCATATTTTTATCTGCCCTTGAGCATTCTGTCTCCACGTGGTTCTTCCGGCATCCCAAGAGGTCTGACCGGCACACGCGCGCAGCAGCCCGGCATTTCTCCCTCATGGGGGTATTCCTATTCTTCTCTAGTGTTGTTCCTAGGATGCACAGCACATCCACCTAACATTACTTGTACTGTTTACTGAAGGTATCACACAAGGGAGCGCTCCCGCTGTATTTTTATGCTGTCATTGGTACCTGTCCCCATTGGGGCTCACAGTCTAAATTCCAAATGAACCCCCTATGTTTTTGGAGTGCTGGAGGAAACCCATGCAAGCTCAGAGAATATACAAACTCCATGCAGATGTTGCACTTGGTTGGATTCAAACTCAAAACACCAGTACTACAAAGCAACGGTGCTAACCACTGAGCTGTCTACAGTTCTAAGTTGCCAACCTAACCATGAACATACCCTTTAAGCAGGGGCATGTTTTCAAGCAGAGAAGACCCTATAGTACAAATCAGAATGATCAACCTGTCATAATTGGCCCTTTTTTATACGGTTGCATCAATTCAGCCGTATGAATACACCGGGGCTGAGTTATTGCAAGCCTCCAACTGCCTCGTTCGGAAGTGCCGACATGGATTTATAGTGTTAACCACCCTTGGAGTGGGAGGATCTTGGGAGACAGGAAAAACTGAATGATTCCACCCTTTAAAGGGCTTCTGTCACTCCACTAAACTCATTCTTTTTTTTTTGGTCTCCCTACAATCCTTATGCTGCGATTTCTCAATATATAGGGCTATTACACTGTTTGGTTCAGTAGTTCTATCAAAAAACTGACTTTTATAATATGCAAATTACCTCTCTAGCAGCAGGTAGGGCGGCTACCTGCTGCTAGCAGCCGCATCCTCCATTCATAATGACGCCTCCTCCTCATGTTGATTGACAGGGCCAGCGGACGCGCTCGTCCTCTGACTGGCCCTGTCTGCGTTTTAAATCTCGCGCCGGTCTTCAGTTGGCGCAGGCGCACTCAGAGGAGGACGCTCGCTCGGCCGCTCCATCCTCAGTGCGCCTGCGCCGGGTGTACATGTGACGTCATCGGCGCAGGCACACTGAGGATGGAGCGGCCGAGCGAGCGTCCTCCTCTGAGTGCGCCTGCGCCAACTGGAGACTGGCGCGAGATTTAAAACGCAGACAGGGCCAGTCAGAGGACGAGCGCGTCCGCTGGCCCTGTCAATCAACATGAGGAGGGGGCGTCATTATGAATAGAGGATGCGGCTGCTAGCAGCAGGTAGCCGCCCTACCTGCTGCTAGAGAGGTAATTTGCATAATATAAAAGTCAGTTTTTTGATAGAACTACTGAACCAAACAGTGTAATAGCTATATATATTGAGAAATCGCAGCATAAGGATTGTAGGGAGACCAAAAAAAAATTATGAGTTTAGTGGAGTGACAGAAGCCCTTTAATTGCCAGATTTGAAATAAAGTATAGTCACTTAGGAGAGGAGATTTTTAACAGCAGCCCTTTCTCCTACCTGACTTAATATAAGGGTTGGACCTGCAGGTATACCACCACCTTAAAGGGGTTCTCCAGGATTTACTTATTGTTGACCTATCCTCAGGATAGGTCATCAATATAGAATGTGTCGGCAGATAAGAACCATTTGGCCCATCTAGTCTGCCCAATATACTGAATACTATGAGATCGGCAGGAGCCTGACTCCCGGCACCCGCACCAATCAGCTGTTTTAGGAGGCCAGAGCTGTGGCCTCCTAGCAGCTTACCAAGCACAGTGCCATACATTGTTGTGTAGCAGCTGAGCTTGGTACCGTAGCGCAGACCCATTCACTTGAATCAGGATGAGCTGCGTCTAGGCCATGTGACCGATGAATGTGACGTCACTGGCCTAGGAAGAGGACTAATCATCGCTCATGGAGCGCTGCATGCTCGTCATACAACTGATTGGAGTGGCTGCCAGGAGTTGGACCTCCGCCGATCTCATGATTAGGTAGCTGATCAGACGCTTCCTCTTGGTTTACATTGAGCGGTGAAATGTTATATAAGCAGGAGTCAGATGTACAGCAAACAACAGAAAATCAAAGTGCATCTGTCAGCAGTTTTGTACCTATGACACTGGCTGACCTGTTACATGTGCGCTTGGCAGCTGAAGGCATCTGTGTTGGTCCCATGTTCATATGTGCTGGTATATGAAGTTTTAATATGTGCAAATGAGCCTCTAGGAGCAACAGGGGCGTTGCTGTTACACCTATTGGCTCGGCTCTCTCTACATCTGGCGCGTCCTCTGTACTTTGATTGATAGGACCAGGTAGTGATCGTGTTTGCACTACCTGACCCTGCCAATCAAAGTTGAAAGGGTGCATCTGTTGCAGAGAGTGCTGAGCTCTAGGTGTAACGGCAGCGCCCCTGTTGCTCCTAGAAGCTCCTTTGCATTTACTAAAACTTCATTTTTCTCAGCAATGCGAGCACATATGAACATGGGACCAACACAGATGTCTTCAGCTGCCAAGTGCACATGAAACAGGTCAGTCAGTGTCATAGGTACAAAACTGCTGACTAGAGATGAGCGAACCTCTGTTTTAAGTTCGGCGTCTAAAGTTCGGGTTTGGATTAGCGGAGAATCCCGATCTGGAACCGGATATGGATTCCGACTTCCGTTGTGGTCCGTGGTAGCGGAATCAATAATGGCCGATTATTGATTCCGCTACCACGGACCACAACGGAAGTCGGAATCCATATCCGGTTCCAGATCGGGATTCTCCGCTAATCCAAACCCGAACTTTAGACGCCGAACTTAAAACAGAAGTTCGCTCATCTCTACTGCTGACGGATGCTGTGTATTAAAATGCACATGAATGTGTTTTTGTGTATCATTATTTGTGTATTTTTTAAGCAGTTTGTAGTTTTGATCACATTAGTGACCGGTGTGGTCGGCTGACAGTTGAGGGGCCCAGCCTTATCAAGACTTTTTGCGACACCAAAAAATCCTCAGTTTGAGAGTAAACAGGAGCTGCTCATTGGTATGCAGACGTTTCAGTGGGGGAGAATCTGTCAGCTGTCAGAAATATATTAACAAATAATCTATGAAATGCAAAGTCTTATCAGTGGAAACTAGAAAAAAAAAAATTCTATGTGTAGAAC
Source organism: Bufo gargarizans (assembly GCF_014858855.1). Taxonomy (NCBI): domain Eukaryota; kingdom Metazoa; phylum Chordata; class Amphibia; order Anura; family Bufonidae; genus Bufo; species Bufo gargarizans. The sequence continues at coordinate 338,367,540 of NC_058085.1, read as the reverse complement.
TTTCCCCACACGGGGAGCTAAGGTATGAATAATGCAATACAACTGCTAACATTTAAGAAAATAGGAGCAGGTTTGGGGGAAAAAAATAACACATAAACAGTAGTCTGCATAGATATGTAAATTAAATTAATTAAATTACTGGAGTGAATGAGGCTTGATAGGTGTCAGATTATCCCCTCTTCTGGATTGTTAGATGGTCATAGAAAACATTATAAAGTACTGTGTACTAAAGAGGGTCGGTCACCAGGGAATTCCCTGATCACTGTTGGTAGGACTAGCTCAGCTGCATGTATGAGAGTACTTGTAACCCATATGCAAATGGACAATTAAGTGCACTGAAGGCGGGCACAAGCCACTCCTCCTAGCTCCTCCTGCTTCCTCTGCCAGTCCCTTCTTATAAGGATATGGACACCTTTGTAAAAAAAAATTATAATTTTACACTTATTAATTTTATGGAGAAAATCATTTCTCCAATTGGTTCTATTTATCTATCTTTTTTCGTTTTTGTTCTACAGCCTCAGGTGCTTCCTATGCACAGCAGGCTGCCCTCAGTGAGTTTACAGAGCATCCGTCATCTGACGGATTCTCTGTAACTCCTCCTGTGCTCACGGGAGCGCGCACTGTCTTCCTCTCCCTCCTCCCCCCCTAGTCAGGAGCCCTGTATCAGAAGCTGCCAGGTCTGGCACACATGAAGCCCCTCCCCTTTCTGAGAAGCTCCACCCCTCACAGACGTATGTGAGTAATGTGCACACAGTAGTTCTATCTGTATAATGGACATGTAGCAGGGCTGTGTGCGAAATGTCTATATAGTAGACTATCTGTGTAATGGGCATGTGGTAGAGCTGTGTATGTATATAGTAGTTGTCAGGTGGGCGCTATGTAATAGCCCCCATTGCTATGCAAGGTTGCATAGAATGGTTTGGACCCGCCCTCGGTGCACTTAACGGCTCATTTGCATATGGATTCAAAGTGTTTTTTTTCTCCAGAATGAAGCAACAGATGGTTTAGTGAAATGTACTGTTGCATTCAGCTGAGCTAGCCCGACATGGCAGTGTGCCTGGGTTATCCCTTAACCATTAGAAAGAAACCTCAATGTGAAAATGTCAGCGCACATCTTACTACTAATATAGTAATAAATCCATTGTAGTTTTTTGTCTTGCCCGTTTTTTTTCAGTCCAGTGTTGAGGCCCCTCCGCTCTCTGGTTTCCCTCCTATCTCTGGTGTCTTATGGCTCGTCTTTACCCTATTCCTGCCCAATCTATATAGTAGAAATAGGTAGAAAATTGGCGGATCAGAGCCGCGGACAGCCGACAGCTGCTCCCTTCTCTGTGGTCAACAAGAACCTGGTCCCAGTATAGTACTTCTGCCAGGGGCGTAGCTATAGGGGGTGCAGAGGTAGCAGTCGCTACCGGGCCCAGGAGCCTGAGGGGTCCAAAGACCCTTGTGCCACATAAGACACTGGCATTATAGAAAGTGCATGCAGGTCAATTTACACCTCTGGCTGGAGGGAAGGGGTTAGGTTAAGAATTCGGCATGAGGGGGGTGCCCTTTCAATGTTTGCCTCTAGCAGCAGGAAGGCTATGTGCTCCCCTGCCCCTTGCCAACAAGTACTGAGGGACGGGGGCCCAAGCTGAACTCTTGCACCAGGGCCCATGAGCTTTTAGCTACGCCCCTGACTTCTGCTACATGCAAGCGTCTCCTCCTCACCTCCCTGTCCTCTGCCTCCTCCAGACCCTGAATCATCACACTCAGCATAAACACTAACCACGTAGTCAGCGGCTCCAAAGAGCGTCTCGCACTCTGTAGCATCAGGCATGTCCATATATTACATAGACAGCCCATTGGGTATCATGCAGTGTATCACTTCCCCTGCGGTGGGCGCTACAGTGAAATTAAACACTTTCTACAAATTAATTCACACAAAGTTTATCAGTGCTGATTCTGGTGCGTTTCCGATTCATTTCAATGGAAAAAAGAAGCAGCATGCCCTATCAAGGGGCGTAATCTGCGCTAAATCCACCATACGAATGGGAAGCAATAAAAAAAACACTCCGTACGCGTCTGCTCATTTTTTGTAAGTTTTTTGGCGAGGATCCGCACCAAAAACCTCAAGCTGAAAATGCAGATTTGTATTGAGGTAAACATCTATTGGTAAAAATAAAAAGCATCAAAAATGCGTGCAAAAATGTGTTGAAATAAAACGTGCGGATTCCAATGCGGAATTTTGTAGGCAGATTTTCAAAATCATTGTGTGAGCAGCCACTTATAATGGATTGTCCAGTATAAGAAAAGCCATGGCTGCTTTTTTCCCCAGAATCGGCGCCGCACCTGTCTACAAGTTGATATGCAGCTCATTTCCATTAAAGTGAATGAGGCCACGGTGCAATACCAGACACAACCTGTGGACAGGAGTGGCGCTGAATCTGGAAGAAAAGAGCCATGCTTTTCTAATGACGGACAAACCCCTTTAAAATGTTGTCTCCCTCGTTCTTTTCTCTTCTGTGTTCCCTGCTTCTTCTTCTTTTCTTTTTTTTCCGTCTGTAAAGCTGTTAAACACCAGAAATTATTGAGGTGCTTTATCTCCGAATGAAATTTTCAGCGGCTCAATAACTGTTAATATTGCTGGGATTTCTCAAATTTTGCTGTCAAATCTATCTTCAGAAAGGGAGAGATCACGACACGACAGACAAATTGCCTTGTCGTTTTCGCACTTGAAGCGAGTACGTTGCTGTGGTCAGCACTTTGCCCCTTTGTTTGCATCCTTGTACCGGGATAATGATTTCTAAAGCCGGTATGAAAAGCCATTTATCTGCATCCTTCGGAGCATCAGCCACGTGCTGATATCTTTCTAATGGTCTCTGCCGAGCGCCGATGAATCTCAATAAATGCATATACAGATAAATTCTGATGAAAGCCTCTGCCGGGCGTAAGTATTCAACGCAAGCTGCTCCTGGACTGAAGGGTCTATTGTCGGATGGTGCAATATACCACTGGAATGTCAAGGTAGCTAATGTAATTACACCCAGATTTTGCCAAAAAGGATGGAATGAGTAGAAAATTGAGTGCACAATAGATTATTAAAAGTATAGAGCGCTCATTCTTATTATGGCGGTTAAGACCCTGATTAACATGAGCTACATGGTCCGCGGCTGAAAGGAGCATGTATATCACTTCTTTAAGCCTGTGAAACTTTTTTACCTATTAGGAAAGCATTCCTGCCTTCTTCCAAAAACAGTGCCACACCTGTCCATGGGTCGTGTCTGGTATTGCAACCTCAGCCCCAAGACTTAAAGGGCATCTGTCAGCAGTTTTGTACCTATGACACTGGCTGACCTGTTCCATGTGTGCTTGGCAGCTGAAGGCATCTGTGTTGGTTCGATGTTCATATGTTCCTGCATTACTGAGATAAATGATGTTTTATTATATGCAAATGAGCCTCTAGGAGCAACGGAGGCGTTACCATTACACCTTGAGGCTCAGCTCTCTCTGCAACTGATGTTCCCACTGTTCTTTAGTTGACAAGACCAGGCTGGCTCTGACTTCTTCTAAGGTGCAGAGGTTGCGGCAGTTGCAGAGAGAGCGGAGCCTCTAGCAGTAAGGGCAATGCCCCCGTTGCTCCTGAAGGCTCATTTGCATACATTTTTCTCAGCAGTGGGAACACATATGAACATGGGACCAACACAGATGCCTTCAGCTGCCAAGTGCACACGGAACAGGTCAGCCAGTGTCATAAGTATAAAACTGCTGACAGATGCCCTTTAAAGAGGTTAACTTTTGATGATGTAAAAAATGTAAATCCGACATTATTTAGCACGCAAGAACAAAGCTAGAACCAGCCCTGTACCTCACATGGATCCAGAGATCTCCCCATTCATTGCTGTGGAGATCCATGAGGTGCGGTACTGCTGCAAAAGGGTGAGCGAATACACGTCTATTTAATTTTTGAAATTACATTTCTTTACAAGATCCATACCACTTGCTGAAGTGAGACAACCCCTTTAAATGCTTTCTGGCGCCAACTCCCTGTTCTTACTTCTCCGGGTCCGCGATGCAACGCTGGCCTCCCTTTGTGTCAACATACGGTTTTACAACGCTGCAGCCAATCACTGGCCGCAGCAGAGACCGAATCCCAATGTGTCATGTGACCATTTGTCATGACGTAAGGGAAGCCACCCCCTTCTTTCTCAACCACTTTAAGTGTAATAAAGTAGCTGCCTTTCTAACTATAAAAAAAACTGGTACGGAGGGTGAAAGGACCCTGCCCACAAGCTTATAATCTACAAGGGAAGGGGGGAAGAACATAGCAGCTGAGGGTGACAGCTGCTTTTTTGGCTATGTGGTGGTAGCATGCTTATTGCAGGTGGTAGGCTTTCCTAAAGAGGTGGGTTTTCAGGTTACTTTTGAAGGTTTGGACGTTGGAGGAGAGTCTGATGTGCTGGGGTAGCGAGTTCCAGAGTGTGGGTTCTCCACTGAAACTTAGAGTAAGGGCTCGTTCACACAAACGTGTGCTGCCCGTTGCCATATTGCGGACCGCATTTGCGGATCCGCAATACACAGGCACCGTTCCGTGTGCATTCCGCGTCACGGATGCGGACCCATTCACTTCAATGGGTCCGCAAATCCAGAGATGCGGAACGGAAGCACGGAACGGAAGCACTACGGAAGCCCTACGGAGTGCTTCCTGGGGTTCCTATTCCGTGATTCCGCACCGCAAAAAGATAGAACGGCTCTTTCTTTTTGCGGAACGAAGGAATCGCGGACCCATTCGAGTAAAATGGGTCCACGATCCCCATGCGGCTGCCCCACGGATTGTGCCCGTGCATTGCGGGCACCAATTTGCGGTCCACAGCACGGGCTTCGTTCCTAAGAGTGTTATGGCTACTTCAGTCGTACTCTGACTCAGCACTGCACCCGCAGGCTCTGTTTGGTACTGCAAATTCTTTTAAATTAGGGTCCACTCCCACATCCGCAGCCACGGAAAAGAAAAGGCATTTCTATCGTAATGCCGGCCATGTGCAATCCGCAAAATGCGTAACGCACATGGCTGGTGTTCGTGTTTTGCGGATCTGCAATTTGCGGATCGTAAAACAGTTGCGGACGTGTGAATGGGCCCTTAGACTGTGATGCTCATCCTATACCATGCTGGGCAAGAAATGACACTGTGTAGTAGAAAGGGCTGTGGTGCTTTACCTAGTGCTGTGGCCACTCCATCCTTTCTCTGTCATCGGTATCAAGTAATAAACATCAATATGAAATCACACCGCCACCTGTAGATTGCATGCATCCCCTGGTTAATCCAGCATAGAAACAAAAACAGTAGTCGATGGATCCGTGTTCATGAGTCGGTTGTTCTCGTTCTGACAGTCACGGTCATCTGTACTTTATTACCTGTCTGATCATTTCCAGGTTTATCTGCAAAGAACTGGATTGAAAACACGAGAAACCATTGAAATATTTTTCACTTATGAAAAACTTACTGGACCTGAGCTAGTCATCGACGCAAAGTAGCCTATTGCTGATTCCTCCTGACAACCTGTGACTAAATTGCCAACTGGCTGTTACCATTCCCTTCGTTAGGCCTCATGCACACGACCATGCATTTTTTTTGCGGTCCGCAAACTGCAGATCCGCAAAAAACCGAAGCCGCCCGTGTGCCTCCCGCAATTTGAGGAACGGAACGGTCGGCCCATTGTAAAAATGCCTATTCTTGTGCGCAAAACAGACAAGTATAGGAGTGCTGTCCGCATCTTTTGAGGCGCCATTGAAGTGAACGGGTCCGTACCTGAGCCGCAAAAACTGCGGCTTGGATGCGGACCCGAACTACGGTCGTGTGCATGAGGCCTCATATGGAGTACTGATTACACAAATCCCTAATTGGGCACACCCAGTTGTCAATTTATTCATAGATTTCAAGGAGGAATAAGAGAGGAATGGCACAATGTAGAATTATTTATAAACCAAATACCAGTTTTTACTAAAATTGCCATGTGAGGGGTGTTGGCAGGTTCTCTTTAAAGACTGGAGTGTCCTGGTCATCAGCTGTAAAAAATAAAGTATTGGAATCGCACTCACCAGATCTTGCGGTCAACCGAAATGCAACAGCCCACCTGGAGTCCAAGATTCTTTAGGGCTCCCTCATAGTAAATCCGAAAAAAAGCAATGGAGGCAGCATATCCGGTAAAAAAACCCTTTAATGGGCACAGCCAAGTGAACTTAACGTGCAAAAAAGTTGTGACGTTTCGGCCGCTTCACAGCCTTTATCAAACACCCTGTGCCATTTAAAAGTACCTGCTTAAATATATTAAAACACACCCACTATGAATGGAGTGGCCAATAACAAAGACAAGAGATAATGATGTCATACAGAGTGCGCCCACAGGTGCTCTTACAAGGTATCTCAATCATATGTGTTAGGTCCCCATATCCAACATACCTACAGAGCGCACGTGTATCACGGCGTACCCAGGCTTCTGGCGCGCATGTCGGGAGAAAGGGAATAGCGTCACCGGCCGCCTCCCTCCGAGTCAGCTGAACGCAGGCAGCTCCGCCCCTTCATCGCGCGTCATCAGAGAAATCTCCCGGCATGCGCGCCGTTGCCAGGGACGCCTAGGAGTCACTTCCTCCCCGTCGCTTACAAGCGATCGCTCCACCGCATCGCGTCCACAGCGCCAGCTGCCAAACCCCAGATCAGGTGGCACAAACAGAGTGACTCACCTGGCATTTGCGCCCTCTCACGCGAAGGGGGACATCCGCACATGGGCAGGCAGCAACACCACGCCTCCAGCCAAGTACCCGGCCTTGGTGACGCCGCGGCTCCGCCCTCCCCATGTCCGTCCCCCCCAGCTCTGTCAAAGACGCAACTGTGGTCTGAACCCGCCCCTTGCTGTGACGCGCGGCGTGGGACGACCGCTTACACGTCAGGGACGAAGAATAATTCCCTCATAGCATACCGTGCTCTGATCTATGCGGGCCAGGGAATAAGTGAAAAAATATGTGCATAGTACAAAGTACAATTAAATGAACACTACACAGAGAACAGATTGTCATGGTCATTTTACACATTTGTTACCGAGAATTCTATGTTCATTCCGAACGGTTGCAGGGCTCTCAATTCAAAGATCCACTTAAGTTCTTTCTTACGCAAAATGCGATCCTTATCTCCCCCTCGTCTCAGGGGGCCGACAGAATCAATAATTCTAAAGCGTAGTTGGTTGACCGAGTGTCCACGCTCCACGAAGTGTTTCGCCACCGGCTTGTCTATCTGAGCCCTACGGATATTGCTCTTGTGTGAGTTGATGCGCTCCCTGGCTTCCATTGTGGTTTCCCCTATGTAAATAAGGCCACACGGGCACGTGATCATATATATCACGTCCCGTGACCTGCATGTGTAGAAGTTTTTTATCTTATAAGGCTTGCCACTGTAGGGATGGGCAAAGGTATCTCCCTTGAGCATGTTACCACAATTGCAACAACCAAGGCAGGGAAAACATCCCAACTTCCTTGGTGCCAGATACCTCTGCCCATCCCCCCGTGGCTCACCAACTTCAGTCCTCACCAATTTATCACGCAGGCTGGTCCCTCTCTTGTATGCCATCATGGGGAAATCAACAAACTCCTCCACACTGGGTAATCCTTTTTGTAAGATGTGCCACTCTTTACGAATGATCCGCGCTATATCACCACTCTTAGATCCGTATGTGGAGACAAACGGAATCCGTTTAGCCTCCCTCTCCTTCACCTTCCCTTGGAGCGTGGACTCTCGGTCAACCTTCCCCACCTTCAGTGAGATCTTCTCCACTAATCGTCGTGGGTATCCCCTATCAAGGAATTTCCTTCCCATCTCCTCCACCCTCCTCCCAAAACACTCCTCCCCAGATACCACCCGTCTCACCCTCAACATCTGACTCCAGGGTAACGACTCTATCATCCGTCGGGGGTGATTACTCCTGAAGTCTAACAAATTGTTCCTGTCTGTTGGTTTGTGGAAAATATCGGTTTCAATACCTCCCTCCTTAATATGTACCATCACGTCTAGAAATTGCAGGGAAACTGACGACATTGTCATGGTAAACCCCAACCCGGGCACCATATTATTGAGGAACTCACAAAACAGCTGTAGTTCACCTTGGGAGCCTCCCCACACCACAAAAATGTCGTCGATGTAGCGCCACCAGCACCGGGCTCTCCTAAACAAGTCGGCCTGATAAATGAGTCTGTCCTCCACCTCTGCCATGAACATGTTGGCATAAGTGGGCGCCACGTTCGAGCCCATGGCCACTCCACGCATTTGTTGGTAATAGGTGTTCCCAAAGCGAAAATAATTTCGCCTCAGGACCACCTCCAAGAGATGGAGGACAAACCCACGGCCGCCTAGGGAGAGCCCGGTGCGGGCCAGGGCCACATCGACGACATTCAATCCATAGGTGTGTTCTATGGAGGTGTAAAGAGAGACTACATCGAAACTGACAAGGATGGGGTCAGGAGGTAAGCTCAACTCTCTGAGCCTCAACAAAAAGTGGCTGGTGTCCCTGATGTATGAGGGGGCGCTGGTGGCGTGAACCCGCAATACCCTATCAAGAAATATCGCTATCTTGCTGAAGATTGAGTCCCTACCCGACACAATGGGCCGGCCCGGGGGATCAACCAAGCTTTTATGTATTTTGGGAAGCACATAGAACAGGGGAGTGACCGGGTGTTTAATCAGAAGGAATTCCCTGACTTCAATATCGATGATACCCCCAACCAGGGCTTCACCGATAATTGTTTCCAAAATACGTTTGATGTCCCATTTGGGATCATTCTGAAGCTCAACATAAACCTCCCGGTCACCCAGCTGTCCATGTACTTCCCGTTCATAGCTAGGTGTGTCCATCACCACCACCGCCCCTCCCTTATCAGCAGATTTAATCGTGAGAGATTTATCCTCTGTCAGTTGTTTAAGTGCCTCTTTTTCCCCCCTCGTCAGGTTCGATGTAGCCCTCCCCTCCTTCAGCTCCCTCAAGGTCTCAATCTGTTTAGAAACAATGGCAATATATGCTTCCACAACGTGGTTACCACGTGGTGGAGCAAAGTCACTTTTGTTCCTCAAATCTAGTGTCTTCAAGACAAAGTCAGCATCCACCGCTCCATCCGATGCTGGCACCGTCATCCTTTCCTCCTTATCAAGAAAGAAGGCCTTCAATCTGAGTGTGCGGTAAAAACGATGGAGGTCAAGTTCCAAATCAAACCAGTCCATATCATGACCGGGACAAAAAGATAATCCACGTCCCAGGACACGTTGTTGTTCAGTGGAAAGCTGTCTCGTAGAGATGTTGACAACCAGGTTCACGGTCAGATCTGATTGCGTCTCGTCGCCCGTCCCAGTATATTCTTTTGTTTTTGGAACAATGGCGGTAAGGTTTTTCTGGGGTCTATGATATTTTCTGGTCATCAGCTGGTCTCTGCCTGGATCGCTATCAAATGATATTGTATCAGAAACTGGCATCTTCATCATTGATATTTCTTAGGCTGGGTTCACATCATGTTTTTGTCATCTGTTTAACATATTCAAAAAACGTATACGTTAACGGATACCTCAGACTGATGCCATTCAGTGGCATCCGTTCACCATGGAGTTCCACCTGCAGGATTAAAAAGTGTGGTGTACTACGCTTTCGTATCCTTTTTTTTTTTTTTTAAATATGCGTTAAACGGATGGCAGAAACGTGATATGAACCCAACCTTACGCTTTTTTTGTGCTGTTTTTACATTCAGTTTTTGTTTCGCTTTTCATGGCCTTTATAAATATACAGTAAATTTCCGTATCTGGAAGCCACAAGCAAGCTGCAGTTGAGTGATCTATTTTCTTATTATATGTTTATTATTATCTGCGTCTGTTCGGCATGTTCACTGAGTTGCCTTACAGTGAATGGGCTGTGGGATTGACTGGTTCACTACAATACCCCCTGCAGCCAAGCTGATTGAGTCAGAAATACCAAACATAGTTATTAGGGCGCATTCACAAATGGCGTAAATTTTTGCCTCATGGGCAGAAGCCGCCTTATGTTGTTTATTCATGTTTTACATGTTTTGGACTACGCTTCCAAAAATCATGCTGAAAACCGATGTCATTTGCAGTAAGACTATATACGGTTGTGAGTGTACAGCACACTTGGGGCACGTGAGAATGCACCCCTAGATATTTAGATGTTAACCAGACCAATTGGTGATTCTACCTGGAATCCATCATCAAGTTGCTGTTGATGGATCCTATTATGTTTTGCGTTACTATCCAGACAGACAGACTTAGAAACATTTGACTATCTCTTTGTCGGTTTAGGGTAGGTTCACCCGTGCTTTAGGCCTCATGCACACGACCGTTGTGTGCATCCGTGGCCGTTGTGCCGTTTTCAGTTTTTTTTCGCGGACTCATTGACTTTCAATGGGTCCATGGAAAAATCGGAAAATGCACCGTTTTGCAGCCGCATCCGTGATCCGTGTATCCTGTCCGTCAAAAAAATATGACCTGTCCTATTTTGTTTCACGGACAACGGTTCACGGACCCATTCAAGTCAATGGGTCAGTGAAAAAACACGGATGCACACAAGATTGGCATCCGTGTCTGTGTTCCGTGGCCGTAGGTTACTTTCATACAGACGGATCCGAAGATCCGTCTGCAGAAAAGCTTTTTCAGATCTAAGTTTTCACTTCGTGAAAACTCATATCCGACAGTATATTCTAACACAGAGGCGTTCCCATGGTGATGGGGACGCTTCTAGTTAGAATACACTACGAACTGTGTACATGACTGCCCCCTGCTGCCTGGCAGCACCCGATCTCTTACAGGGGGCTGTGATCCGTACAATTAACCCCTCAGGTGCCGCACCTGAAGGGGTTAATTGTGCGTATCATAGCCCCCTATAAGAGATCCGGGGCTGCCAGGCAGCAGGGGGCAGACCCCCTCTCTCCCCAGTTTAAATTTCATTGGTAACCAGTGCCGCCCCCCTTCCTCCCTCTATTGTAATAATTCGTTGGTGGCACAGTGTGCGCCCCCCCCTCCCTCCCTCTATTGTAATGATTCATTGGTGGCACAGTGTGCGCCCCCCATCGGCCCCCCCTCCCTCCCTCTATTGTAATAATTCGTTGGTGGCACAGTGTGTGCCCCCATCGGCCCCCCCTTCCCTCTATAGCATTAACAACATTGGTGGCCAGTGTGCGGCCTCCCCTCTCCCCCCCCCCCCGATCATTGGTGGCAGCGGAGTTCCGATCGGAGTCCCAGTTTAATCGCTACTGCAGCCCTGGTTGCCATGGTTAGTTAGCAATAGTACAATAGTAGAAGCATCATACTTACCTGCTGGCTGCTGCGATGTCTGTGTCCGGCCGGGAGCTCCACCTACTGGTAAGTGACAGCAATGCGCCGCACAGACCTGTCACTTACCAGTAGGAGGAGCTCCCGGCCGGACATCGCAGCAGCCAGCAGGTAAGTATGATGCTTCTACTATTGTACTATTGCTAAGTAACCATGGCAACCAGGGCTGCAGTAGCGTCCTGGTTGCCTATAGAGGGAGGGGGGGCCGATGGGGGGGTGCACACTGTGCCACCAACGAATTATTACAATAGAGGGAGGAAGGGGGGGGCCGGGTGGGCGGGGCGCACACTGTGCCACCAACGAATTATTACAATAGAGGGAGGAAGGGGGGGCGGGGGGGGGGGGCGCACACTGTGCCACCAACGAATTATTACAATAGAGGGAGGAAGGGGGGGGCGCACACTGTGCCACCAACGAATTATTACAATAGAGGGAGGAAGAGGGGGGGCGGGGCGCACACTGTGCCACCAACGAATTATTACAATAGAGGGAGGAAGGGGGGGCGGGGGGGCCGCACACTGTGCCACCAACCTATTATTACAATAGAGGGAAGGAGGGGGGGGCCGCACTGGCCACCAATGATATTCAAACTGGGGAGGAAGGGGGGTATGCCCCCTGCTGCCTGGCAGCCCCGGATCTCTTACAAGGGGATATGATACGTACAATTAACCCCTTCAGGTGCGGCACCTGAGGGGTTAATTGTGCTGATCACGGCCCCCTGTAAGAGATCGGGTGCTGCCAGGCAGCAGGGGGCAGTCATGTACACAGTTTGTAGTATATTCTAACTAGAAGCGTCCCCATCACCATGGGAACGCCTCTGTGTTAGAATATACTGTCGGATATGAGTTTTCACGATCTAACTCATATCCGACAGTATATTCTAACATAGAGGCGTTCCCATGGTGATGGGGACGCTTCAAGTTAAAATATACCATTGGATTGGAGAAAACTCCGATCCGATGGTATAAAAGGGACTTCTGACTTTACATTGAAAGTCAATGAGGACGGATCCGTTTGAAATTGCACCATATTGTGTCAACGTCAAACGGATCCGTCCCCATTGACTTGCATTGTAATTCAGGACGGATCCGTTTGGCTCCGCACGGCCAGGCGGACACCAAAACGACTTTTTTTTCATGTCCGTGGATCCTCCAAAAATCAAGGAAGACCCACGGACGAAAAAACGGTCATGGATCACGGACCTACGGACCCCGTTTTTGCGGACCGTGAAAAAATACTGTCGTGTGCACTGTCGTGTTAAACTGATCCAGCTGTTTCAGTAGACAACAGCCTGTCGGAATTCACCGTATCCGGCCTAGATACTGATGTTCACCACCAGGCCCCATTGACTATAAGGGGATCCGGCTGGGATTCCGGCATTCCGGCAGATCCCCTTATAGTCAGTGGGGTCCGGTGGTGAATGGCAGTATCTGACAAGACCTGATCCGGTGAACAGCCTCCAGTATCAGTTTAACACAAATGTGAACCTACCCTAAACAGACAATGAGATAGTTGTATGTTAATAAGTCCGTCTGCCTGGATATTGACGCAAAACATAATAGGATCCATCAACAGCAACTTGATTATGGATTCCAGCTGGAATCGGAATTGTTTGTAATAGAAAAGTGAGCTGAATAATAAGTGAAGCTGCAGGACAGGTATGTAATAAAGTCTCATCCATGTGACACGGTGTCACAAGCCAACAGTGGACCATTGAGGCCCATGGGTGCTGACTTTTTGCTTATGCCGACATCACATCATGCACCCGTGGTTTGCCGCCATCATAGGGCGATAAAATGTGACTCAGTTATGTTCATAGTCCTGGAAGCAGCAAGCGTCACAAAATCGAGGAAAATCCCCTTTACATGTTTAGAACTCCAATATGAAATATTTATATAACCGAGATCCCTTGAAAAAAGATTTTTCAGTGTAATTCCGTAGCTGAACATCCGACCACATGTTGCACACATATGGAACAACCAGCCACCGAACACGGCACGGCGTTCAGACACGGGCAGCAGCGCTTAAAAGGAAGCATAGTGACCAAGCTAACTGTCAGGGAAATTCATGTTGCACAACTGCAGCCGGTAACACAAGCTGACATATACTGAAGGAAATATTATATATGGATGAGCTGCCGGTGAACAATTTCCGAGCATTATGAACAAGCATGCTCTCCATCAGCATCAGCCATGCATACCTTTATAAACACCGTATTTTCAGGAAACCTGCTTAAAATATTACAAACTGCATACCAAGCGCATCTCCGCCGCTCTCCAGTCTGCTCTTACATTTACAATCATTAGCCAGATGACAGAATGTTTAGTTTCCATAATCCTTTAACTGGCAAATTCATTTCTTCCATTTAATATGTTAATTTGGCGTCTTATTCTTGCTGTTGTTGAACAAGCAATGCTGTCAGAGCGTTTGTTGCGCGGAGCAAGATGAGGAGAGAATACGTTGTCGGAAGAAAAATGGTTCAGGCTATTTTCAGAGTACAAGGAGGTATACGGGTTTTCTTGTACCGTGTGATATTATTATTTATCATACCTTTTCCAAGGTAAAATATATATTAAATAGACAGATATGAAATAGATAGATAGGTAGATAGATAGATATGAGAGATAGATAATATTGGGTACAGATGCTAGGGGTACGGCTCAGGCCACCACTCCAAAGATGGTAAAATATGTGAAATGTATTCAACTATGTGTCCAATGAAACATTTAAGGCTAGTTTCACACTAGCGTTCGTCGGTCCGCTCGTGAGCTCCGTTTGAAGGGGCTCACGAGCAGACCCGAACGCCTCCGTCCAGCCCTGATGCAGTCTGAATGGAGCGGGTCCGCTCAGACTGCATCAGTCTGGCGGCGTTCAGCCTCCGCTCCGCTCGCCTCCGCACGGACAGGCGGACAGCTGAACGCTGCTTGCAGCGTTCAGCTGTCCGCCTGGCCGTGCGGAGGCGTGCGGATCCGTCCAGACTTACAATGTAAGTCAATGGGAACGGATCCGCTTGAAGAGGTCACCATATGGCTCAATCTTCAAGCGGATCCGTCCCCCATTGACTTTACATTGAAAGTCTGAACGGATCCGCTCAGGCATCTTGCGCACTTAGAAAATTTTCTAAGTTATTAATGCAGACGGATCCGTACTGAACGGAGCCTCCGTCTGCATTAATATGATCGGATCCGTTCAGAACGGATCCGATCAAGCGCTAGTGTGAAAGTAGCCTAAGCCTACCATTTTGGGTCTTTCGCAAGCCTTCAAGCTTCTGTCTTGAGAAAGACCCAAGATTGCAGGATGAAATTATTCATTGGACAGTGGGTGAATGAATGTTACATATCTCACCATCTTTGGAGTGCTGCTTTCAGACTTTTTGGACAGATAGATAGATAGATTTGCAGAAAAGAGGCATCACTCCAAAATGTGGTGAAGGGTGGTGGACCCACGTTTATTCACCACCCTTCACCACATTTTGGAGTGATGCCTCTTTTCTGCAAATTTATACCGAGGGACCTACTACTGACAGTCTTGCAGGAATTACACCAGATTGAAACCTACAGTGCTGCTGAGCCTTTCTGTTTTTTAGATAGATAGATATGGGATAGATAGATGAAAGATAAATACATGCAAGATAGATAGCTGTGCGATAGATAAATAGACAGATACCGTAAATTGATCAATCTGAATAACGCTGCACACGGCATATGAAACTAGCGCCGTGCACAGCATTATGCAGTAGAGGTTGCTGGTGGACTGGTCTGTTCATGTGCTGCTCCATAGCGGAGAGCATCAACTGTAGACCTGTAATAACTGTGCCTTAGTCATTGATTTATTTAAATAGTAATGTCAAAGTGGTTAATCTGATTGTGCTGGGTAGCACATTCTAGAGAGCTGGTGCAGCACAAGAAAAGCCCCGGAGATAGGAATAGAAGGTTAAGACTATGGCAGCCGTGTTATGCCTGTGTATAAACTGTATATCTGGCGCTGGGGACAGTGTGAAATACAGACCTGTGAGATCAAGAACGCTCTGATTTAGAAAACTTTTCTAATCCCAAAGGAGGCCATCCTAGCCATCCTATTCTATCCTTGCCCCTGTGCCATGAAACTTAAAGTTCATCCCCAGAACTGTATTCGGTCATGTGCATGAACCCTTAGGCCTGTGATACATGGAGACTGTTTGCAGCGCTACTGATTAATTTTAGCTACACAAGGTTCCTTTGTACTGCAGCTGTAGCTCGTCATAGTAATTTATCTATATACACTGAACAAAAATATAAACACACCACTTTCGGTTTTGCTCCCATTTTGCATGAGCTGAACTCAAAGATCTGAAACATTTTCTACATACACAAAAGACCCATTACTCTCAAATATTGTTCACAAATCTGTCTAAATCTGTGTTAGTGAGCACTTCTCCTCTGCCGAGATAATCCATCCCAGGTGTGACATATCAAGGTGCTGATTAGACAGCATGAATATTGCACTGGTGTGCCTTAGACAGCCCACAATAAAAGCCACTCTGAAATGTGCAGTTTGAACACAGCACAATGCCACAGATGTCGCAACGGTTGAGGGAGTGTGCAATTGGCATGCTGACTGCAGGAATGTCTACCAGAGCTGTTGCCTGTGCAATTAATGTTCATTTCTCTACCATAAGCCGTCTCTAAAGGCGTTTCAGAGAATTTGGCAGTACATCCAACCGGCCTCACAACCGCAGACCACGTGTAACCACACCAGCCCAGGACCTCAACATCCAGAATGTTCACCTCCATGATCGTCTAAGACCAGCCACCCGGACAGCTGCAGCAACAATTGGTTTGCATAACCCAAGAATTTCTGCACAAACTGTCAGAAACCGTCTCAGGGAAGCTCATCTGCATGCTCGTCGTCCTCATCGGGGTCTGGACCTGACTGCAGTTCGTTATTGTAACCGACTTGAGTGGGCAAATGCTCACATTCAATGGCGTCTGACATGTTGGAGAGGCGTTCTGTTCACGGATGAGTCCCGCTTTTCACTGTTCAGGGCAGATGGCAGACAGCGTCTGTGGCGTTGTGTGGGTGAGCGGTTTGATGACTTCAACGTTGTGGATCGAGTGGCCCATGGAGGCGGTGGGGTTATGCTATGGGCAGGAGTATGTTATGGACAACGAACACAGGTGCATTTTATTGATGGCATTTTGCACAGAGATACCGTGACGAGATCCTGAGGCCCAATGTTGTGCCATTCATCCACGACCATCACCTCATGTTGCAGCATGGTAATATTGCAAGGATCTGTACACAATTCCTGGAAGCTGAAAACATCCCAGTTCTTTCATGGCTAGCATACTCACCGGATATGTTACCCATTGAGCATGTTTCAGATGCTCTGGATCGGCATTGCACAGGCCACAATCAACAACCTGATCAACTCTATGCGACGGAGATGTGCTGCACTGCGTGAGGCAAATGGTGGCCACACCAGTAAGGCAAAACGGTGCACATTTCAGAGTGTCCTTTTATTGTGGGCAGTCTAAGGCACACCTGTGCAATATTCATGTTGTCTAATCAGCACCTTGATATGCCACACCTGTGAGGTGGGATGGATTATTTCAGCAAAGGAGAAGTGCTCACTAACACAGATTTACACAGATTTGTGAACAATATTTGAGAGTAATGGGTCTTTTGTGTATGTGGAAAATGTTTCAGATCTTTGAGTTCAGTTCATGCAAATTGGGAGCAAAACCGAAAGTGTTGTGTTTATATTTTTGTTCAGTGTATGTATATTGGCCACACAGTCTTTTAGTCTTGGCATGTGGTCATAACTCCAACCATATCTGACCTTGCCCCCCACTGACCAAACCTGACTCCCCAAACCTTACATATTTTTTCCGCTGTATCCTGAGCATTGTCTCAGTGTTCCGGGTTCCATTCTTCCAGTGTCTTTAGCACTTTGCCAGTCCCTCCGTACGGTCAGTAATGCCTCTCCTTGTACATTAAGCTTTATGGAGCCTCCAACAGGGAAAAATCAAGCCCTTGTAATCTTCCTAGATCTGCACCTATGGAAAATAGAGTCCGCAGAATGATGTATGCACCGTTACTCCGCTGCCTTTCTGCTAGTGACAAGATTTATATTGGGTTCCAGGTGTCCAAAAATTGAAGGTAATGACATTGACATTCCTGGTGCTCGCTGCCAACTGGCCGAGTTTTCGATGGGAACAGAGAACGTTGAATATCGTTGATGTTTTGCCTGGCACTCGTTTCTTGTAAATTGCGCTGCTGGGAGTTTGTCTTAGTGAAAACTATGTCAGATTTTGGTATTGAGACTTTAAAGTGGATAATAAAACATGTTAACAGTTATTAAAGAGTTATACTGCTCAAACATGCTTAAGGGAAAAATCTTATGCTTGAGAATTTGTGCTCGGCAAAAGCAACAAAATGTATTTCTGATCCGAGGAGTTGCAGGCAGGGGGATGTCTCAATGTAAAGCATAGGATCGCCGTAGTCTTTGCGTACAACATGTTTTCCGTGTAGAAGGGCTCTCCGGTGATGGGTGATGCACGTTTACCAACTAGATCTCATTTCCGGGTCAATTCCAAAGATCTTAATTCATCTGCCTCCTGCTTTTTTCAGTCTCTCAGTGTGTGCTTAGTGAACTTCTTTGCAAACTGTTTTTAAAAGCTGTGTGTTTTCCCTTGTTTTCATGGCAGGTTACAACATTATACTACATAGCTAGTAGAGAGGGGTCGTTGATTCAGGGAGTTATCTGATTGCCTGAATGGAGTCGGGAAGGAATTGGCTTCTACCTCACATTATTATGTTTTTTGCCTTCCTCTGGATCAACTTGCAGGATAACAGGCCGAACTGGATGGACGAATGTCTTTTTTCGGCCATATATACTATGTTACTATTGTTACATGTCACTCAGTGTGAATAAGGTTTCTTGCCCCACCCCATATGCTTTTCATTTACACCACATTGCATACATATGTCCCTGTGGTTACTATATTTTTACCATATACTGTAACTGCCTTGCATGGGTCACAGAAAACAGCTAATTAGTTCATCACGTTCAGGACTAAGCTGGCCCATCAAATTTCCCCAGGATCCTCTTGTTGGTCCAGGTTTTGACACTATAATGGGCCCCAAATCTTTCATCAGGGGAGTATAGTCAGTACAGTAGTCAGAACAGAAGCTGTCCAAAATAGGACACCACACTTGTCTACTGGCGATCACCCACCAGAAGTCACTGCACAGGACCCACATGGTTATAATTGTATTGGAAGAAGGGGCTCCCTATACTAGGCAAACATGGGGCCTGTTAATTTCACAAGCCATACTTCATTAATTTTTTTGTCCTCTTCTCCCCAGGACCAAATATGTGAAATGGACCTGAATTTTTTAATAAACTCATATTGTTCCCTCTTTTATCCATACTAGAGGGCCCCACAAATTTCACAATCTGTAGGCCACTCAGGGGTAAACCTCTCTGAATCAATAGTGGGAAAAAATGTACCCATACCCCTTCCTTTTATCCACATTCTCTTCTATACTTTGGGTAAATTTAATGGATATATAGTTTGTCTAAGGGTGCTGTAGTTACACACCAGTGTTCTGTCCGAGAACAGCCTGCTAGAGTTATCTGGATCCAGCATAGCCTGAAAGTGCGCCCTACCCGCCAGACCCCATTGTAATGGGAAATGTAGGAAATCCAGCTGCTCCCTGACTTATATGCCAGGACAAAAGTTGCTGCACGCCACGTTTTTTGTCCAGCGGAATCCCGGCATACAGTATTTGATCTCGTCCAGTTTCCATTATAGTCAATAGGGTCCGGCGGGCAGGTGACACTTTCTGGCTCTGCCAGATCCAGAGAACTCCCTCAGGCTATTCTCTGCTGGAACAGCCTACTGAAAGTCTCTAACGCTGATGTGAAACTAGCCTAACTATGTAACATGATCATGAACATTTTAGTCTCCCTCTTTCTTCACTACATTCTACATTAAATGCCCACCACCAAATTGTTATTATAAGGTACAGAATGGACTAAAGAACCTATGGTACAGAGTTCAGTGGCCATTTGATTGTATGGATAGTGCTAAAAAAAATGAATGGCCACTTAGAAGGTTGGTTCACAAATACTATATTAGAAGACATAACACAGCACTCCCAAAATTTTAAATGCAAAATCTATAAATTAACTAATACCGCATTCAATATGGTAAAAATATAGAAGGTTCTTAGCAAATATATTTTGCTAAAAAAAAAAAAAACTGAGTCCACCTACCCAGCAAGGTGACCTGATTCAGGCATATTAGACCTGTACCTGGACGTGCTTTCATTCTGTATAGTTGGAGACTGGACAGAATCATTCCCTTTAATCACCTCACAGTTCTGTCCAAGCACAGCTCGGGCAGCAAGCTAACAGTTCTGCCTAAGCGTTTTGTATTTCCAGATTGGTTGCAGCTAGAGCAGGGGTGGCCAACCTTACAGACACAAAGAGCCAGAAAAAAAAATCGTATGACTGCCAGGAGCCACAAGCTATCCGTTTACACAAATATGCGTGCACACGACAGTATTGCTGCAATTGAGTTATCAAACATTTAAAAGTGCATTTAAACCACCTTTCCTACCTGTAGTGTAGACGGCTTTAGTGAGACTTCTGGCAATCTTTGTTTTTCACAATGTGTTTCAAGATTTCTCAGATGACCTCCCCATGCACAGATGACCTCCCCACCATGCACAGATGACCTCCCCATGCACAGATGACCTCCCCATGCACAGATGACCGCCCATGCTCAGATGACTGCCCTATATGCAGATGACCGCCCATGCTCAGACAGATGACTGCCCTATACTCAGATGACCGCCCATGCTCAGATGACTGCGCTATACTCAGATGACTGCGCTATACTCAGATGACCGCCTATGCTCAGATGACTGCCCTATACTCAGATGTCCGCCCATGTTCAGATGACTGCCCTATACTCAGATGACCACCTTATACTCAGATGACCGCCAATGCTCAGATGACTGCCTTATACTCAGATGACCGCCTTATACTCAGATGGCCGCCTTATACTCAGATGACCGCCAATGCTCAGATGACCGCCCATGCTCAGATGACCGCCAATGCTCAGATGACTGCCCTATACTTAGATGACCGCCTTATACTCAGATGACCGCCTTATACTCAGATGACCGCCCATGCTCAGATGACCGCCCATGCTCAGATGACTGCTCTATGCTCAGATGACCGCCCCATGCTCAGATGACCGCCCCATGCTCAGATGACCGCTCTATGCTCAGATGACCGCCTTATGCTCAGATGACACCCCATGCTTAGACGACCGCCCATATGCTCAAACACACTTTGTGTGCTGGGCAGTGGCACCTGTGAAAAAAAAGGCAGAGCAGCAGTGGCAGAGAGACTGAGGCCAGCAGCAGCCATTTCAGTCAGATTAGAGCCGAAGCTGCAGAGTGGCTGTAATCGGACTAAAATGGCTGCTGCTGGCCTCAGTGAGTCTCTCTGCCACTGCTGCTCTGATTGAGTGCCCACTGCCCTGCCCTGCTGTCCACCATTAACATTCATTAAAATTTACTATGGAGCTGGAAGCAGGTCCTCCTTGCTTGCTGTGCCACTTCTTGCCGCCCTCATAGACCCAGCCTGCGGTCTGATGAATCTGGCTGCTGGGTTGGCACTGAGAAGACTGGGGACGGGCATTAGGTCACACACAAACACACTCACAGATGGGGGTGTGGGGCTGTGGGCGGAAACATCAGCGGCTAGTGGCGGGCATAAGCACTGCAGCTTACCCTTCTCTGCCAGAGGAAGAGGCGGAGCTGCAGTGAGTGACTGAGTCACGTGCCCGCTCTCGGCGCTCTGAGTCCTCTCCACTCTTCCGCCTCGTTCCAGCCTTCCACCGCTTCACTTACGCGCTGCAGAGAGGAGAGTAATTGCTGGCCGCACCGCTCCCCTGCGAGCCGCAAATGAAGGCGCAAGGAGTAATTATTTATTTATTTTTAACATAAGTAAGCATATCACTGTCCCTAGTCACTACAATAAAAATTGTCAGCGAGACCGATTTCTTGTTAATTTTTTTTTTCTCATTGCTAGAAATCAGTCAAGTTCTTTACAAGTCGTTAGGCTTAACAGCATCTAAACATCAAAAATAATTCATAGACTTAAGTTTTTTTCTGCTTTTAAAGGGCCTGTATTTGAAAAATAATTACTATTATTTAGTTATATTTTGTAGTGTCATCACCTTTCGTGGTACCTACCATTAACGGTATGTTGAGTAAGATCTTGTCACAGTAACAACAGCGTTAGCCAGACCCATTAGATAGGAGGTATGCCCATCAATGGCTTAACTGGAAAGTGCTGGGCTCTATGCCAAATGTTAGGATGGGAACCTCCCCCTCAAGTGGATCTGTCATCAGTTTGACCATTTAAATTGCTGCGTAGGAGTTGCTGAGAGCAGGACAAACATACATTTAGCAGGTCTTTTATTATCAGGAGTAATGTGAATATAATCTTTTATTTTGCCAGATTCTACTCCTGCAAGTGCCCAAAGTGGAACTTCACTGTGAAGTGCTGTCTGCATTGAACTGCTTCACCGCTCTCCCCTTTTGCTCTGAATGACAGCTGTAGTGGTCTCCTGGTTGGATGCTGGCCTGTGAAGCAGTTTGGTGCAGAGAGCAGAGTGCACTTTACAGTGACGCTCTTCCTCCATTGCACTTGTAGAAGCACTGCCTGGCAGAATAAAAATGTATATCCAAACTACTGATACTACGCAAAAACCTATGCTTGTCCATCTCACCCCAGCCCCTACCTAGCACTGTTAGCAGTTTTGAATGATCAAAACTGCTGACAGATTCCCTTTAAATCTTTAAAGGAAAAAACTGTACGTCATTTGCATGTAATGGATATATGGAGCAGGCCCAGCATGGGAATGTAGCAGCTGCCAGCTGTGTAACACAGCTGGCACCTTGTCACAATGATCAGGTTGGGAGGTTACTATTTTCGGAGGTTCCACATCAGTGAATTTAGAGGTGCCACGTACTCTTCATTCACATCAAGATTAGACCCAAACCTATTACACATTTGTGGCATATCTTTTCGCTATGGCATAAGTGTCCAAATAGGAGAAACTCTTTAGTTGGCCATACACATTTGATTAATGTTGACCAAACCACTTATTCGAGCAGGACTTCCTGATCATCTAAAGGCTAGTTTCACGCTAAATTCTTCTGGCTGACTGTTTTAGAGGAGCCTATTGACTGCTTGCAGAGGAATTTGTCTGGACAAATCCCAGCACTAATGCCGGAAACAGTCCAGGTCCCTAAAAGGCCCCATTATAGTCAATGGGGCCTGGCAGTGCTCCGGCCCTTTCCGGCTATACCAGATATGATTAACTCCTGCAGGCTGTTCCTCTGCCGAAACAGCCTGCCGAAAGATCTTAGCGTTTGTGTGACCAATGTGATAGAGGATAAAAATGTTGGGCATATTGGGTTTTATCTTTTGTTCTTGATACCAGCTGCCACCAGATGTGTCACGATTTAGATCACATACAGGCCCGGCAGAGCCAAATGTACATGGCGAGTTGGCTGTAATGAGAGTTTTACAGCTATTGAAGGTGTATGGCCACATAAAGCACAACAACGTATGGCAGTTCATAATTGTGTTTTTGTAGGGCTAATTTCTAACATAGTATCCTTCTGACATCCCACCTTGTTACTCAAGATTCCAAGAAACATAGACTGTAAGGGCTGTTTCACATGAGCGAGTCCATTACGGGAATCACGCTCCGTGTGTGAGCGAGATCCTCCGTTCTGGACTTGCAGTAGCGCACGGCATTATCATGATTAATAATGGTGTTTGCCTCTGTATGACCTTACTTCTACAGGATCATAGTGACAGCTTTATCTCACTCTGATTCTGTAGAAGTAAGGTCATACAGAGACGCACAGCATTATAAATCATGATAGTGCCGTGCGCTCCTGCAAGTCCAGAACGCAGGATCACGCTCACACACACGGATCCTAATTCCCGCAATGGACTCACTCGACTGAAAGAGCCCTTATCGTGAACTTCAAAGGGGAAGGTTGCCTTCAATGAAAAACAATGCTTCAAGTTTTTCAAAAACATTTGCCCTATTAGGATAACAATCTGAAATCATTATTACAAATATATAAGAACTCCATTCCTTACTAACGCTTGGGAAGTTTTTCGTTGCAGGTCGTTAAAAACATCCCTTTTCCATAGGACTGTCTGTAAGCATTTAATGTATACAGTTTGTATTCTTCTGACGTACATTAAACACTTGTGTAGCTTGGGGCGACTATTGCGCTTAAATACTTCTGGAGAACTCTATGCAAATCGCCCTCACAATTTTTGCTTCATGTATTTCTTTCAAGCGCTTGACTGGACCATTTTGTTTCATGTTCTTTTATAACCTGCACCAACGTCTGATCAACGTAAACAATCCCGTCTCTCCCCACCGCTCGCTCCTCTCGCATGAAGGGAGAAAAAAGGGAAATAATATTATTATCATTATTCAGGAGCTGAAATCCGACAGTAGCTTGTAGTACATGTTTGCATTACGGTTTATATTTACTCACCATAGATATCGACTGAATAATATTAACTGGTTACAGCTCATGTAGTTGGGAACTGTTTACTCACATTGGCTCCGGTAAATATTTTATCTTGGCCAGATATTGTCATGTACACAGTGTCGAAAAGTACTGAGTGAATAAATTACGGGAAAGACTACAGAAGACAACCCTTTTCTGGAGCCATTCCCAGAGGGATGTTTTCCTATTAAAGAGTTATTGCATAGTGCTTTAATGCACAAACCCACTCACCGACAAACTCTATAAGAAAATTCACTGTGTGTTCTTCATTTTGCCGGACAAAACAGATTTGACTGTGGCAAGATGACAAGCTATCATGTGTCAAAAGGGTCTCCATATTCCTGCCTCACCCCCAAAAAGTCATATGTAATTGATTGGCAGGGAGATGAGCTTTCTATGGCTACAATATCTGTATGAAAGAACAGTTATTAAACTTCATACAAGGCAAGAATCGCTATGGTCGTATTGTTTTTTTGTTGTTTTTTTTTTACAATTTTTTTAATTTAATTTTGTTTTCTGCTATCCACTTTTTTTTTTTGCTGTCTTGGAGATCGGAGAATTAATATAAAATATTGAGAGCAATAAATTGTCTCTCTTTGTGGCTTCATAAAATTTGCTTTTTTGACTTGACAACTACATATGAAGTACCATTTTATATTTCAAGAAAACATTAGTGTGGCATTCCTATACTGAAATTAATTGCTTTACTCTATATGATAGTACATTTCTGATACATGCCGAGCCTAAATGTGCTACACAACTCGGCACTATATTGGGATGTGCATACATATTGATGATTCATTTTTAACATTGGCTTTATTTCACCTTTTGTTGGTTATGGCTTTTGTGTTTATAACAATGTAATGGTTTTTAGTAGAGTTGAATTTTTTTGAAATGAGTGCTAATTATGCCCTGCCTAAAGGTTTCTTTAGAAGGGACAATTCAACAGGCGATTGTTGGGAATCGCCTGCGCCTCAGTGAAGGAGACCACTGCATTTACATGCAGCAATCTCCTCCACAGTATGGCGAGAAGTGATCGCTAATGCCATCGTCCCTTCCCATACAGAATCATTGCTTGCCAGCAGTAGAAAGTGTTTAGGCAGCACGGTCTGCTGCCGGCAAGCAATGATTTAGGTTGCCTGCACAAACAATCCAATTACCCGACGAATGAGCTTTTCACTTGTTCTTCAGGTAGTCGGTTGGACCTTTACACTGCCAAATAATCCCTAACGAGCATTCCTAGGAACACTCGTTAGCGATTATCTGGTGGATTCTCGGCCTGTGTAAAGGGCCCTTAAGCTATGTTCCCATTGTTCCACTACAGTCAAATATGGGTCCATTTTCAATCTTTATATACTACTGCTTGTTAACTTCTTAGCGCTCAGCAGACATTGTCATGTACATAGTACTTTGTGCTCCCAGCAGGGGTCACAATTTTCACTCCCTTTCAGTAATTCTTTTGGAATGTGGGATGAAAATGGAGTACCTGGAGTAAACCCGCACAAACACATAGAGGACACACAAACTCTATACAGAGGTTGGCCTTGGTTGTATTTGAACCAAGAATCCCAGCAATTCAAGGCACCAGTGCCACCACTGAGCCACCGTGATGCCCATCGGCATCAGTGTTGGACTGGGCCTACTGGTAAAATTAATCTACTGTACAGATGCATGCTCACTCAGCAGCAGCATGCTACAAGATGATTGATTAGCGAGCCCTTTGCAATGATTTCAAGAAGGTCCTTAGGAAACGAGGATACTGGCTGGTCTGATACCTAGAATTAATCTCAGCTACCTGATGCATCTATAATAATAAGTTTGGTAGTTTGTTAAATAATCTACCACTTTTTTATGAACATAGGCTGGTTGAGATGCTGTACGCTGCCTATCTATATGTAGTACAGTCACTCTACTGTGTTATGTGTCTCTTGTGCAGGGGTTGGGGGCCCACCTTGCTCTATGCCCGATCCTCTGAAACATGGCGGAGGGCAGTGTTTTAGTACAGCAGTGACACTTCTATGAGGGAAAGTAATAAATAGGAAATACTATGTGGTAGCCAGGGATAGAGTTCCATGAGAAGATTCTGGAGCCAGCGGGCGGATACCAGCCTCCCATCACTAATATATTAGCACTTTGCCTTTAACAGTACTGGTAACGTACTCTGAGAATTAATGAGGCGACACAACTGAGAGAGAAGGAAGGAAGAGTACGTTACCAGCACTGATCATGAACAGAAATGGTACCCTCACCATCACTTAACAAAATGGCTTTTGGCACTATTTACTCCTTTTTTTGCTTCAATTTGTTCTCTTTTTGAAAACACTGCCTTACACATTTAATGGGGCTAGGAGCCCTTCCCCAATACCCATATAGTCCATCTTCCCCTACATTTTTTTTTACAACTATTAATCTTGGGGAACAAAAACAGTTACAGAATTTTTTTTAATTGTGTCTTCTTCATGAGGCTCCATGCCTTATGGACAGAATACTTCAGTACAGATGTTCCTTTCTTTACTTTTCTTCTTGCCTTGAGATTTGAAAATAAAGAACTTTTGAGGTATTCTGTAGGGCATTGTGAGCAGTGATGGCCAGTTCGCAATGTTCGCATGCGGGCTGCCATCCTAAATCACAAGTACGGCGAGGCACAGGTAAGCCCTTACCTGTGCCTGCGCCTCGAACCGGTCTGAAACAAATGCGGTCACCAGGAGCAGGCAGTTCCGAGAACAGCCCGATGAAGGCCCCCGGTGGCTGTAATCCGAACTGCCTGTTACCGGTGACCGCATTTGTTTCTGACCGGCTCGCGGCGCAGGCACAGGTAAGGACTTACCTGTGCCTCGCTGGACTTGTGATGTAAGATGGCAGCCCGCATGTGTTCGCGGGCGAACTGGCCATCACTGATTGTGAGTAATACAAATGTTATTTCTTCCTCCAAAGCTGGTTATGTCAACCTACTCCTCTCAGGATATTTCTAGCCACAGAGAAAGGTAAGGATGGACACATATTGGAGAATAATATGTATCTGTTAGGCTTTAGATTAGATGTAAGTTAACAGAACTTACCCAACCTCCCATTCTTTGCCACCGCATTTCCAGATCAAGCCATCAAACTGTAATAGAGAATATATAAGGTAGCGGTACTGTGACTAGCGCTATTCAGAAAATCCTGGGAAAACCTGTTAGAGACTCAGCAGGAAAAAAATCCTCACGCAAATTGTATCTTATGTTTTCTGAATGACATTAACATGAAAACAAATGTTGAAGAAAACAACAGAACCTCATCCAGCCTCTTTATCTTCTTCATTTACGGTAAGACAACTGCAGAAGTAGAGATGACACCTCGCGTATTACGACTCTTTCAAGTCCTTGCTCTCCGTAGTGCGCCTCTTCCTTTTTGCATATAATTTTTTTTTTTACGCTAGTGACACTGCAAATTGTTTCATACCGCTGTTGACACGGGTTAAAACATGTTTCAGGTAAACAGACTATTTACTGCAGAAATTACCCTTCATGTTCTGCTCGCGTCTCCTCTATGTATTTTGCTTTATTTCAACTTTGAACATGTCATGAAGAACTGCCCTCATCAGCATCAGGAGGAAAAGAGAGGGAGTCTTGAATTTCAAAGACCTATACATTATTCCTGAAATTTGCATCCTGCACTCTTCAGAATAAAATATGCAAGAACCTACACAAAAGGAATATTTTTTTCTTCTTCTTCTCTTTCCTGAATTGGGCTTTTGATGTTGAAGAGAAGCACGTATTAAAGGACATCCCTAGAAGGCTATAGAAACGGCTCCTATTTATGACAAATCTCGCCGAATATGATGGTGTCATTAGTTTGTGGATCGCATCCTTGAAAATAACTGCGAAGGAGCCAAATCGGTTTAAAATAAGATAACAAAATGGTTTAAGCTACTTAGCTTGAATGCCAATTATATTTTAATATTCA
This sequence comes from Bufo gargarizans, assembly GCF_014858855.1. NCBI lineage: Eukaryota > Metazoa > Chordata > Amphibia > Anura > Bufonidae > Bufo > Bufo gargarizans. Next base: position 338,339,636 of record NC_058085.1, on the reverse strand, counting down.
ACCGAGCATATTTTACTGTGAAAAAAGGCAGGCTCGACACATGCATAACTCATTGGCAGCATCGACCAGCTGTGCCACTATTCTCCTCAAATCACTTTGTGCATTTTAGTAGCATGGTAATTTAGTGGAGAACTACCTGAGTGATGGCATTTTCAATGAGCAGGTAATCTACAGAGAATTTTTATATGGTTATGAGTTCTGTGCATCAGCCTGGCAACACAAAAATACATCAAAACCAATTACGGTATCAACTTTCAGTCTGATACCCTTGCCACGCAAGTGCATGTATTCCTGCCCCAGGCATTTCAAATTGCATCTAATTTGAAATCTTTGGGGTTTTAATTAAATTTCAGAATATATAGAATTCTTCATTAGTACCTGCTCTGAATAGCAGATTATACTCCTCTCTGTCTCTCGTTAAAGAAATAGGCTGTGGTAAATAACATATTCAGGAACTCATAATTTGCGCTGCCTGGATATTGGGGAAAGACAGTGAAATGCAAAATATTGCAAAAAAAAGAAAAGAAAAAAGATTATTAGTCCGGTGAGGGACCCTTGATTTGTATTTTAATGGAATTTTACATTTCTCTTAATGATTTGCAAATTGTCCTCTGATTATAAGATGCATTAAGCTTTTCATTTTAATGGCCGTACATAGCCATTAGCAGAATATCTCCTGTCTACCCTTCTTAGATGGTTTCCCTGCAGCAGATAAATATTGAAACCGTTAATACGGTTTGATGTACCTCCATGATGACATGGCTTGGACCAGGACATTAATAGATAAAGGGCCTTTAAATTTTTAAATTTTGCTGGAAGCGTTTGGGTTTTCAATATTTTGTTGTCTATCACAATAGGTCAACTCGATGATAAAATTGACTGTAATGGAAAAAAAAACACTTAGGCTACTTTCACATTTGAGCTGTTGTTTTCCGGTACTGAGATCCGGTGTTCTGTCATTCTGGTGGACCATATTGGGATGTGAGTCTCCCCTAAACCCCTGCAAATTCTCCAATCACTATCCTGCGGGTGAAAATGTAGGCGGGTCCTGGGCATCTCCTCTGCTCTTCCACAGGCAGATCACTGTGCCCAGGATCCAGGGGAAGCCGTGGCTGGTTATGCCGATGAGCTTGACCATGGAGCGGGCGCTGCCCCAAGATGAGGTGCTGTGGGCACAGACGCCGAGCCTCTTGGACATGGCGATATCTATGGCCATAACAGAGTTCCAGGCGATGCCTTTAAAGGACAGGTTGAGCTGCATGCAGTCCTTCTCCGCCAGGACCCGCCTACATTTGCTCCCGCAGGATAGTGATTGGAGGATTTGCAGGGGTGTGTGACTGTGTGTGAGGCTGCTGATTGGTGGATTTTTGGAGACTCACATCTCGATAAGGTCCTCCAGAATGACAGAACACCGGTAGAGGATCTCAGAACACCGGTAGAGGAAAAAAAACATTTCTGTTTAGTCCTCATGCATTCTGAATGGAAAGAGATCCGTTCAGGATGCCTCTGCCGGATCTCAATACCGGAATTAACAATGCAAGTGTGAAAGTAGCCTTAGAATTCCTCAGTTCATCAACGCCATTGTACTCCAGAGCTGCATTCGCAATTTTGCTGAATCTCCAGGCACTCCTTTTGGCTTGATTGTCACGGTGTAGCGTCACGAGTATCAAGATAGAGTGGAGGTGCACCCCCTGAGCTACCACCCGGTCCCCTGTCCCTGCCTACTTGCACCACCCGCCCTAGGTGACGGGGCGCAACTGGGCGACAGTCCCTGACCTGCGTAAGTGCAAGCAGAGAGATAGAGACAGCAGGGAAGCGGACAGCCAATGAGAAGTAGCACTCAAGTGGACAGAGAGGTAGAACAAGCAAGGTACCTCCAAAAACGGAAGGGCGAGGCGGGTCAACTAGCTGAGGTCAGTCCAGGATGTCACATCAGTACAAGGGAGGAGACAGAGACAAATCCGAGAGCGAGCCGAGGTCAAAATCCGGGAGACCACGTCAGTACCAGGGAAGAGGCAAAGAGAAAATCCTGAAGCAAGCTGAGGTCGAAATCCGAGAGGTAGCGTCCAGTTTCAGGGAGCAGGCAGAAGAGGTGTCAAGAAGGAAATCAAGGGTCAATTCCAGAGGTCAGCTAAATAATAATAAATAATAATTAATGTGTAATTAATAATAATACACAGCCTAAGGAACGAAAATCACAGGCAACCTGTGGCCAGCAGGTTGCCTGTTTAAATAGTGGAGGGAAGGGGTCATGTGACGTGGCCAGCGTCACATGATCCCTCCTCCCTAACAGTAGCCGAGTGCCTAGCTCGGCGCTCAGCCCCAGCTGGTCCCCATGGCGACGGGGAGTGTCGGTGGCTCATGCAGGAGGAGTGCGGCCGAACGTCCCACCTTCCCCGTCACCATGGCAACCGGGACGCCGCAGACAGGAGAGCGCAGCCAGGAGACGTGAATGTCCTGGCTGCCGTGAGATCAGAGGCCGGCGGCGGCGCAGGGAACAAGAAGCCCCGCATCTGCCTCTCGTGACATTGATTTTATGATTTACATATGGAAATTGTCATCTTAACACCAGGATTTTTTTAGTTTTCTAAACCCAACTGTTTCACTACATTCAGGGACACTCACAGATATCATATGGCCTCCCCTCCTTATGAGATTTCAGCAAAATTTAAATTTTTTATTTTGTTTATTTTTTTTGGGGTGGGGGATTTTTTAATAAATTAAACAAAAAAGTTACATTCTGCCACACCCACTTTACCTGACTTCTGTGGTGGAAAAAGCGGAACAGGTGGTTCATAAATGTGGCTCATTTTGAACATCATCTCTCTCAATGTATTTATACCAGACAACTGTCATAAAGGCATTGATGGATCTTCCCCATGCTGTTCTAAATCTCCTGCTTCCCCTCACATAGTATATAATAAAGCTGTCACCACTAGGGGGAGCTCAGTGTATTCATTGAACTGAATGACAGCCCTAAAATGCACTTCCTAGAGTCCGCTACACTCCCTAGATGTCGGAATGCAAGAGAAAATTTCCGCGCCAGACTCTTAGCGGTTGCATCGTCTGCCTCTGGTAGGTGCACCCCTGACTGCATTATAGGAGCTGAACTAAGCTGTTAGAGGTATGTCTGTCAAGAAGCTTGTCAGTTGTTTTGATAGGAGCCAGCAAAATGTTGAATGCAGCTCCGGAGTATAACATAGGCTGTAACTCAAGATTATTAGAACATAGGTAATGTTCATAGTAGGGGTGCACCGAAATTCCGGCGGCCGAAAATGGGCCTAATCCATTTCGGCCAATATTGGTACATATCGGCAGAAAATAGCGGGGAGGGACTGGGAGGAGGAGCTGGGGGCCGGTGCGTTCACTGTGCTCCGGCCCCCAGCTCCAGTAGTTATAAAATGTGTACAATTAATAAGGATTCTATTCATGAGACCCCCTCTGCAGTAGAACATTCAATATAGCCACATCCTACTCACAGGGCTGTTATCTTAATGCTGGCCGGCCGGGCAGACGAGCGGCAGCGTCACGACTGACGTCATGTGCCCGGCCTACTTTCTGAATGAAGGAGGCGGCGCAGGCATGTGACGTCAGTCGTGACGCTGCCGCTCGTCTGCCCGGCCGGCCAGCATTAAGATGACAGCCCTGTGAGTAGGATGTGGCTATATTGAATGTTCTACTGCAGAGGGGGCCTCATGAATAGAATCCTTATTAATTGTACACATTTTATAACTAGTCTGTACTGGAGCGGCAATGGGGTGGGGTCTGTGGATGGCACTGTTATGGGGTGGGTGGGGGTCTGTGGATGGCACTGTTATGAGGTGGGGGGGTCTGTGGATGGCACTGTTATGGGGTGGGGGGTCTGTGGATGGCACTGTTATGGGGTGGGTGGGGGTCTGTGGATGGCACTGTTATGAGGTGGGGGGTCTGTGGATGGCACTGTTATGGGGTGGGGGGGTCTGTGGATGGCACTGTTATGGGGTGGGGGGTCTGTGGATGGCACTGTTATGGGGTGGGTGGGGGTCTGTGGATGGCACTGTTATGAGGTGGGGGGGGTCTGTGGATGGCACTGTTATAAATATTATTAAAAAAAAGTATTTTAAAAGTATTTGGGCAAAAAGGCAGTTTCGGTTTTCGGTCAAGGGCATCCTGAATTTTCGGTTTCGGTTTCGGACCAGAATTTTCATTTCGGTGCACCCCTAGTTCGTAGAGTACAGTCATTTTATATACAGCCTGTTAAATCATATTGATAGTTGAAGAATTATGTTAAGGTTGGTTGTATGGATTCCTGTAGAGGGGTTTCCAAAGTCATAAAAAAAAAAAATCACCATTTATTTTTCAAGAAACAACTCAATATCTGTCCATGGGCTTTTGCTTGGTCCCCCCCAGTATTGTAGTTCAGTTCAGTTTGCTTAACATGGGTCTGTTTCTAGGGTAACAATATAATTTTTTTTTTTTACGCCTGGGCCACCCCTTTTAAACAGTAATGTGATCATTTCTGATTTCCGGTTATCTAAAGTTTGGTACAGGGTTTCTAGAAGTGCCTTTTGTCCATACGCAGCCTGTGAGGTGTGTGGCACTGTTCCTGGAAGACAGCAGTTTTTTTAAGTAGAGAAGTATGAATCTTGTGTGGTCTAGATGTTTAAAAAAAATCCAAAAAATAATATTTTAAGAGGTTGTCTGAGACTTTGATATTGACGGTCTATCCTCAGGATAGGTCAACAATATCAGATTGCCATGGGTCTGAATCCCGGAACCACCTGCTGATGAGCTGTTTGAAGAGATCACGACACTCCACTGAGCTCTGTGGCCTCATCCTAAGCCAGTCATATTCATCGGTCACATGGCCTAGACGCAGCTCAGTCCCATTCAAATGAATGGCTCTGAACTGCAATACCAAACACAGCCGCTAACCAGTGGATAGCGCTGTGTTTGGTAAGCTGTGGGAAGGCTGTGTTGGAACTCACTGGAACTCTGCGGCCTCCTCAAACAGCTCATCAGCGGTTGTGCCTGGAGTTGGATCCCCGCCGATCTGAAATTGATGACTGTGGATAGGTCATCAAGAATAAACAACTGGAAACCTCTTTAAAGGGAACCTGTCATCAACTTTATGCTGACCTCACTGAGGGCAGTATAAAATAGTGACAGAAATGCTGATGTCAGCGGTGTGTCACTCATGAGCTAAAAGTAAGTGGTTGCTGAGAACCAGCATCATAATGATTGCAGCTCAGGCCTGGAAAAGAGTCAAATCTACCTGGGAATAGTCATGGTTATACATAATCTCCTGCTCTCTCGCCCATCTGCTGATGATTGGCAGTTCTCTCCTAGAGAGAAAGGGAGAAAACTAGGTAGAAGACTGTCAGCCATCGGCAGGTGGGCAGGAGAGCAGGAATTCATGAATAACCAGGACTCTTCTCAGGCGGCCATGACTCTTTTCCAGGCCCAGTCTGCAATGATTGTGATGTTGGTTCTCGGCAACCACTTACTTTTAACTTTTAAATGACAGAACACTGAAATCAACTCACCTGTCTCTTCTTTATGCTGCCATTAGTATGGGCAACATAAAGATGATGACAGGTTCCCTTTAATGGAATATCTGTGTAGGGTATGTTAGAGGACATGTCAGACACTGCCTCGTTGTACACTTTTGTTAGTTCATTAGATATATACCAAGTGGTTAGAGTTTTTGAAACTAAGAATACCATCTCGACAGTGTGCGTGAAAATACAGCAGGACCAGAATATGATTAAGGGGCAACATTTCGAGTAATTAATAGAAATGTTCTATAAAACATATAAAATACTGAGTTAAAAAGTTATTTTATTAGTTTTTTTAAAACTATTTTATGCTATTATTAAGCCTGAGGAATTGCTCTAGTGCTGGTAAAATAGCATTCGCTGAATGGCAGTGAGCACGTTCTCCTGCCTAATTTTGAAAAGCAACTTTCAAATACAAGAAAAACTATTTCCAACTGCCCCCTTGGTATGTTTTCCATCAATCAACAATCAGGAACTGCTGACAAAAAATTGAGCTTAAGCCCCAAACTAACACATAAATAATAGAAAGAGAACATAGACGTGTAGAGCTTGAGCGCTCAGGCAAGCGTGTCCATTTCATTTGGCGTACTCGTCTTTCTGTTCCCCAACACTCTCCTCTGTCCACTGTGTTTTTTCTATTTTCTGGCAGCTGATAAAGTTAAGCAAAAGGATAATATTATTTCTTATTTTCTTGTAGTACATTGTTCAGTGTAACCCTTGAAATTCTGGAGACTCCAACTGAAACATCCTTACCAAGTAGAGGCATTGACGTTGTTCTCCTGTTTGAAGCCCAACGGGCTATGGTCATTGGCATGTCACTTAATCTCTTCACAAAATGTGTATAATACATGGGTCGTCGTCTCTAGCGAGCAATAATTCCCAAACTGCATTATTCTTTGAGTAGCATGCTACAAACAGATGTCAAGTGTAGACCTCATGAAAAACTTGCTTCTTACTAATACTGACGTACATTCCCCTCCTTTTTCCTTTTTGGCATTTACTATTTGCTGTGGCTCAATAATACTAATAAAAATGACCAGCGTCGGCCAATTCTCATCCCTGTAAAAATGATTTTTTAAAAGGTGCAAAAAATGTGCGAATACGTGACAAAACTGTGAGTAACACAACAGTAGCTCATCCAGGACATAAAAGCTAGTAGATGGTGCCAGCATTAGTCACATTATTATTTTTTTTCTTAAGAAATGGCAGCATCATGTAACAAGAATGAAAAAATTGACATTCTGACCCACCTACTGATCACATACTATAGCGCATTTTATAGGGTTTGTACGTAAAAACTTCAAGCGAAATAGGTCAATGTACCATAATGTAGCAGGTTTAACAAGGTATTTCTTTAAGACTGGAAATTCAAAAGTTGCTTTTGGTTTCAATAATAGCCCAAGGAAATAGGCCATAACTATTCCCACCAATTATGAAATCCCACCATTCACTATCAAGACCTGCCACCATGTAAGATCCTTCTAGCCAGAACAGTGGCATTCTCAGTGGACCTTAGCTTTCCCTCTCAAGTTTCTTATCAAGATTTGAGTTTTAGGATGTTGGACCCCTGTATAGTAGTTTTAAAAAATGCAATTTTATTTAAGTTAATGCATTCATTAGGGAAAAAAATAGACACAGGGCACATCATGGGGTAATGACTTGAAGAGAATGGGGAAGAAAACAGGTCACCTTTTGTAGTTGGGCTATAAACTAGGCACAATACTGTAGATGTCTTCAAACAGAGTATGTCTTTGTCACTTCTTCAGCCATGGGTGACCCAGAATCCTTTTAGATAATCAGTAATTATTCCAAGTTTGAATAAAACAAGGGATGTAACTGGAGCTAACTAGACCCTTTATCATGTGTCAAGCTAGTCCAGTGGCAAAACGCGTAGCTTATTTCTTCTACATAGGACTACCAAACAGCACCAAACTGAATTCAGTCCTTGTGCAGTATACATTGTACACCCCCATACCCCGTGTATCCTCCTGCTTCACTACAGCCTTGCACATGTTCATTAATATAGAGCAGCCATAGTAAACTGACCTTGTAATGCAAGTGATAGTCAGGGTTGAATCACATGAGAGGCATATGCACATGGGTGTGTATGACCAATTAGAATATTTTAGGATCCTCTTGTGGCTCCAGGATTTTACACAATATTGGGACCTTAATATAAAAGGGCCTCAAAATTCCAGCAGAAGATGATTTGGTGTGATTTTAGAGCCATTACTTGCCACTGGGCTCTATTTCTTATTTGGTGATTTACAAATTCCCTATTAGACCTTATTACTGATTCGTTCTGCATCTACAATGATAAGACTAAGGATTGCCACGCAGTGGAAATTGGATGTGTACATGTTCTATGTAGATGAAGGATGGGACTACAAAATAATTTCCTCTGGTGGACTCGATGAACCCCAGTCCAACACTATGTACAAATGCCTGGCTTAACTCACTATGAAAAATTTGGGGACTAAAATTATTTCGCTTCCTAATATTTAAATGTACCAGCCAATGCTCCTGAGATATTTTCTCGTAGTCTGGAGCACTTTGCATGTTCAAGAATGTATAATAGGAAACTGCAGCTGTAGTGCTCCTTGGACATCTAATGCAAAAGTAATTTGAATGTAAATAAGGCGAGGATCTTTTACCTCTAACTAGAACTGACAGAAATTGTGTTTGGATACATTTTCAATCTGAAATTGGCAAATGAACCCGCACTCAATCAGATGTGTAGTCCCATACGTTCATTTATGTATTTATTTATTTAATTACATGGGTTAATTTATTCCAGATTTACAGAACCTTATAGGTCAGTTTAGTTCATTTTTCCTTTGTTGTTTTCTCCTCTCCATGGTATAAGCAGTGATCAGTAACCTAGCCACTTAAAACGTTGCTATGTATCCCAAGGACTGCTTGTTGAGAAATTCTATGGTGAACAAGGCATTGAAGCCTCCCATACACATTAGATTATCGTAGGACGAACCTGCGGATTTTAGCAAGGTAGCCGTCTAGGCGTATGGAGGCCTCCCAACTGTCGATATTGGGCAAGTGCCCAGTCCTTATGTTCTGCTAGGAGTATGCAAAAAGATCTCTCCCAAGAAAAGAGAACCTGCTTCACCTTGTGAAAGTGTCTCCCTTAACAAGCCTTGGGACATGACAAGGGAAAATAGCCAAGCCAAATATCCATCCCTAGATAGCTGTTTTGGGGTGCTTGCCCCTCATCAGTACACAGTAGAATTACCCTACCTAAGCTGCATCCAAAGCATCACACTCAGCCAGCCAGAATTCTACTCCTTACTGATGAGGAACAAGCACCCCGAAACAGCTGTCTACGGATGCATATTTGGCTTGGCTGTTTTCCCTCATCATGTCCCAAAGGCTTATTTAAAAGTCAGATTTTGACTCATAGGGAGTCGCTTCCAAAAGGTGGCAATAGCGAGATGGTTCTCTTTCCTTGGAAGATACTGTAGCTCTTTGCATATTGTTTTCCCTTGGAGCTCTGCCAGTAAGTCTCCATACAGTGCTGTTCTCATCGGACAGCCACCACCAGAATTCAGCAGCTTTCTCCTCTCTTGCCATAGAAAACACATGCATTCTCAGCCAAAAAGCATGTTTGTGTATGAGGGAGTCGTGAGGAATAGATAGTTCAGCGGACAGCTACTGGAGGTGTATGGGCATGAATAATGCCGCAGTACGACAGAACCCTAGGTAAAGCTGACTAAACGCATGAGACCACTGTCTCCCATGAACATTTGATACAACTAAAGTAGCATGTTTATTTCAGTAGGTACGTACAGTAGATAAAGCCCTATCAGACACAAACTGCAATGGCTGCAGACATCATTCATATACACATTAGATTATTGGGTTGGCAGGTTCAGCCTATATTTATCTAAAGCTTTTGACCAGCTTAAGTTCAAGTCAAATGCATCAACCCAAATGTTCTTCATTTCACGGTATCGCTTGCCTTGGTTACTTGAGGCTATCTTACTGACCACCTTTTGGTATTGGCCCTTACCTCTGGTGCATTGCCTTTCTCGACTTCATGTAGGATAGATATGCTTTAAAGATCTGTTTGGTCTTCTAGAGCTACTTACAATGTTCTGCCAAATGCCAGGGTGTCAACTCTAAAGCGTTCTGCCCGTCACCTTGAGTTGCATACCATGCTTTACCTTGTCACTTGTCTCTGATCCACGACAGACTACTAGGTCGTATCTGGATTTTTATAGGAATTTGAATACCTTGTTTCGGTATGGCAGGAACGTATGGCCAGGCGCAGGTTCTGCGCACCTTACCGTGTTTCTAGTCAAGTGCTTGTATGTTACGGCACGTTAGCATACATAAATATTTGTATGCCTTTCAGCAGTGCAGTAATGTAATCGACATGACTGAAACTTGATGCCACACTGTGAAAAAGTAAATTATTCGACATGACTCATTCTGCTGGTTTTTAAAATTTGCCTGAAATTACAGTAATTTAAAGCCTGGGTTTTGGTTGCTTTGCTCAAATCTGTCACTTCTCATCTAGCGTGAAACAAGCTGTTAAGTTGAGAATTAAATAAATGCCTGAACAGTGAATCAGTTCTGGCAGAACCCCTTACAAATCAGTTTTTTATACTTTCATCTAAATAGCAGGTTAGGTCCTTTAAACTATTTTTAAATGTGCACTGTGGATCTCTACCCTTTACCGGGGTGAGGAAATGTGCTTTAAAAACAACTCGGAAATGTGGATCTGCACATATAGAATATTCTGTCACATATTTGAAATTTCTGAATGTGAAATGTTACTACTCTCAGACATGGTGTTAAATAGTAGATTAACATGATCAAATTGATATCACATTGACATGTGTTGACAACAACAAGTTTTACAGATCTCGTTATGAGTGTTGGCGGTGGCAATTCCACTGCTTGTAGAGATCTGTGCAGATTTTGTTGATAGATTTTTCCCAGTTTCTTCTTGAACAGTGGGTGGTCGGTGGTCCTCTCTTCTTGTGTTCGAATGTTGTACACATATTTGAACTTTAAAAGAAGGGCAAAAACAGCACCATTTTGAAAAAAATAACTTCAAATTAGTTGTATGCCATCAAAGACTTGAATAACTTGGGCCCACCACGGGAAATAATTGTGATGGTCCACCATCAGTTTATACAGAAGATGACAATGTCCACTGCATCCTGAACTATGTCATCCTTAGTATAATATTATAGTTTACTTGAGAACCAAACCCACCAGAATTTCCAAATCACCTTCAAATGGGGTTGTCTTCTGCATGACCTTTGAGACCCATTACTGTGTCAGTAGCTTGGCCCACCATAGATTTCTCTAGTATTCTGGTGGGCCAGTCCAACAATGTTATTAAAAAACTATTATTTCCATCTTGGGGAACCATATTCCATAGAAGAAGCAGCCAGGAGACCACAGCACCCCCATGTATGATGTCCTTTATGTATTTATATATGTTCTTTATTAAATAAACAACCGACTCGTTATGAGACGCTTTAGCTCACACAGACCAGAGAATACCTCATGTCTCTGATGTGTTGACGTCCACTGTGCTTCACTATCACTATCTCCCATGGAATATTAGAGAGTTGCTAGAGTTGTCTTCTTCTCTTCTACAAACTGAGAGAAGTAGGCTCTGAAGCTACTATGGGGTCATTGGATGAGTCAAGTCTTCCATAATGTGTTAAGTTGACCACCACTACTCTACAACAAAGAAAAAGTAGTTTTAAGGAAACTATTATTTCTTAGGCTATTTTCACACTTGCGTTTGGAGCGGATCCGTCTGGTGTCTGCACAGACGGATCCGCTGTTATAATGCAGACGATGGGATCCGTTCAGAACGGATCCGTCTGCATTATATTTCAGAAAAAATTCTAAGTGTGAAAGTTGCTCAGACGGATCCGCCCAGACTTTACATTGAAAGTCAATGGTGGACGGATCCGTTTGAAATTGAGCCATATTGTGTCAACTTCAAACGGATCCGTCCCCATTGACTTACATTGTAAGTCTGGACGGATCCATTTGGCTCCGCACGGCCAGGCGGACACTAAAACGCTGCAAGCAGCGTTCATGTGTCCGCCTGCTGAGCGGAGCGGAGGCCAAACGGTGCCAGACTGATGCATTCTGAGCGGATCCGCATCCACTCAGAATGCATTAGGGCTGGACGGATACGTTCGGGCCGCTTGTGAGAGCCTTCAAACCGAACTCACAAAGCGGAACCCCGAACGCTAGTGTGAAAGTAGCCTTAGATTAACAAAATCCTCTTCAGGAAATCACTTCATTCCATTTATTAGAGAGATTTCTGAAAACCTGGACTTCCATCAACAAAATGTATTTTTATTTTTATAGTGATGCATTTGTGCGATCCCTTTTATTAGTAACTAGCAGAAGGTCCCGGCTTCACACGGGTACCGGATATTTAATCTATTTCATTTAATGTGTGTGTGTTGTTAAAAGATATCAACAGTATCCCCCATAACAGTGACATCTACAGCACCCCAACCCCTTAACAGTGGCATCCACAGCCCCCCATCCCTTAACACTAACCCCCCGCACAGTGCCCCACCTCCTTAAAATGTGACCTACACAGCAGCCCACCCCCTTAACTTTGACCTTCACAGCAGCCCGCTCCTTTAACAGTGACCTCCACAACACCCCACCCGCCCCCCTAACAAAGACCTCCACAGCGGGGAATTATTGTCTTTAATTGGCAGTATATAAAGCCCCACAGAATTAATATACACTTAAAGTCATGTGAGTTATTTCAGCCTCTACAACAACGTTGGCTAAGCATCGCAATCGAAATCATTTTAACTCACACATAAGCCGTCTTATACTAAGAATGTCCTTCGTTGATTATAGCATCAGAGCTCATATTAATGACCTGTAACAAAATAGAAGCTGAGCTGTGATTGGTGGCTACATGCAATCTGATGAATATCCAGGCTGACTGCCACAACAGACAATGGCTCCTGTAGTTTGCCGATTAGGTTACTAAGAATATTTTTTGGCAAATAATTGGGGCGAAAATGTCAACTCAAAACATAGTCTATGACGTTCCCCGAGTCACAGGAGGCAGTTGTGCAAAATCTTTTGATTGTAAATGCGACTTTGCGGATTCCTTTAGCGGACTTACATACATACACTCAGATTTATATATAAGATTTTTTGGGATTCATATAGTTTATATTAAGGAACAAATTCAGATAGTTGTGAAAAAGGAAACCAAAACACATGAATGAGGGAGATTTTTGGATAGGCTATAATAATAAAAATAATTAAATGACCTGCCCAATGTCTCGGTGGCAAAATGCAGTACTGAGAATTTTATTATCGACCAGTTATACTCTTGTTTCGGGGTCATGACATAAGATCAGATTTATTGATCACTCGTACAATTTCAGTTTTTCCTGCTGGTGACCAAGACTGCATCAGGCGGAGACAGGTGGTCGGTTCCAGATTGCATCATTCATGTAATACAGGATGGGTTACATGATACTTCAAATGTTAGGAGTTGAGGAAAAAGAAGGAGCTTTATAGGTATACTCCGAATCCACTAGGGGTGTGATACAAATAGTAAAAGGCAGTCTATTATCACATCTTAAAAATGTGGTTTTCCATAAAGGGACCCAACTGGTTTCAACTCACACCTTCCTGACCACACTCACACATGCACCTCACTTGGTGGGGGACTCTCACTCCCTTCCATATGTCTATTGCTTTTGTTGATGGTTCTCATTTATTTTAGAAATGGGCAGCCGTTCAACGTGTGATATCCTTGTCTTACAACACACTGCAATGTCTACAATCATTTCATGTTTTATATCTGCACCAAACATCATATATGGAGCTATGACATCCCATAAGTTCATTTTAATGTATATAGAAAAACAAGGTAAGTAGAATTATTGCCTGCTGGATGTGATGGGAAAATCTCTGCTAGCAAACTAGCCAGACATTTTCACCAATAATTTTTGGCTTCTATGAAAGGACAGTGGTAGACCACCCACCTAAAAGGCAATGGCAAGATGCAAATATGATTCAAATTTAAAGCTCTTCTCAGATTTGATTTATATAACGCTTAAAGGGGTTATCCAAGTTCTCAAACAGCCCCCCCATGTGCCGGGCCCCTCACAGGTAATATACTTACCCCGCTCCTGGAGCCACTGCTGGACCCGGCACCGCCGCTGCTGTTTCTCCCTGTACACGGGTGAAAACATCCGATGTTGGGAGGAGCAGCGAATGGCAGACGAAGACGAGCCTCCCTAGCATTGCGGGTGATGCTAGGTAGGCTTGTCCCTGTCCCCGCCTGCCATTGGCTGCTGTTTTCATCCGTGTACAGGGAGAAGCAGCAGCGGGCCCGGCACATGGGGTGGCTGTTTGAGAACTTGGATAACCCCTTTAAGGGGATTTTCTGGGTTCAAAATATTGATGGTCTATCCTCTACCTCCACACTTCTACTTAGTAGTGGTGGTGCATGGTATTGCAGCATTGTCTTATAAAAAATCCAAACAACCCCCTCAACCCTGTATTATGAAGCAGATGTAGACCTGCTGTGTCTACCAAACAGACTTGGTTTGGGGCTACTCCTAAGGATATTAGCCTGTCAGCCCCTTCGTCGTCACCTTTTAATCCCTATGCAGGGATCTGGAATCCAGAAAGGGAAGTAGTTTCTGTTTCACCTATGTGGACCAAGAGATTAGGCAAAACTGTAGTCAAGGAGTCAGGGACAGGCCGAAGTCAGGACAGGCAGCTCAGGGTCAGAAAGGTGGTCATGTCAGGCAGTGAAGCATCAAATCCAGGAAACAGGCAGAAGTCAGTACATTAAATTGTACAGTAAATTAGCAGGAATCTAGCAGACTAGAACCTATTTCTCAAACAGCCTCCCTCAGAGAAAGATGCATTAAGTACCCCTAGCCAGGGTTGGGGAAAATTAAGGTGCACACTGGCCTTTTAAGAGCTGTAAGAAGTGTGCACCCACACCCTATAGGTACAGCAAAAGCAGACCTCAGCCTGCAAAGTGGGAAAGGGATACTGGCAGCGCTACTTTGGTCATTGGGCCCACCAGGGGAGCTGGTAAGCACAGTGGCGGCCCTGCACACTGGAGAGAGTGGAGTGGCGGTGGGTACAAGTATCACCTCCCATTCCACACTGGTGAAAATGAAACCTAGCTGCCTGTGTACACATTGGCCACAAGTAACTCTTGAGGGAGATCTCCTCAGTGGAGCCATAAACTTGAGTATGCTTTATTCTGTCTTAGCTATCAAACAATATTTTTGTACCATTTGGAATAAAACTACAGACCTTTCCTATTATATGGTGCCCCAAGAGGGGTTTTCTAACTTTAACCCATTTGTTAATTAGGCCACAGAATGTGATCCACATAAAATAAGAAATGCACTCACCTGTTTCCTGCCACTCTGTTCCAGCACCAAGGCATTCAGTGATTCTTCCAGTCCCTGGCCTGCACACTTTCAGATGGGGTCTCATGCACATCTGCAGCCATTCACATGCCTTAGCAGTGACATGTCGCTGGTCAGTCACGTGCCACTTTGGGACACATCACCACTGAGGCCAGTGAAGGGCGGCATATGTGACCTTGTCCGAAAGTTTACAGGCTGTGGACCGGAATCACCACGGAGACTTGACGCTGGAGCCTAATGGCAGGTAAATGCATTTTATATGGACCACATGCAAGGGGCCTAATTCAAAGTGGGGATAAAGCTGGAAACCACCTTTAAAGGGGCTGTCTCATCAGAGATAACCTCTTTCAAAAAATGGGGACTGGCAACAACTAATTTTGCCAGGAGAAGTAGTGGCCAGGTATTTCACCTGCAGTGCCCACTCTAGGGGTAATGTATTACATAGTGGCTATACAGATAAATAGCTGTTCATGTAGTGTGAGGATGACTCGTGTCCTCACATTAGTAACCCCTCATACAGGGAGCTAAGAGATGTGGGTCCCAAGAGAGGAAACATTCCTGACATATAGATGTGACATCCATATGTTCCAGTATGGAGTGTAGAAAGTGGTTGCCTTATTGGGACACCCAGTTAGTTTAATCTCATTTTAAAAGGATTGTCCCATGAAAAATATTCTACAGTTTTCAAACCAGCACCTGAATCTGAATACTTTTGTAATTGCATGTAATAAAAAAAATTGCGTAGCCACTGAGTTATTCGATAAAAGGAATCTGTATATCGCCACCTGCTGTTTGTTTTTTTCTTATTTCTTTGTCCTGCTCACTGAGAAGGCCGCACATGCTCAGTTTAATCCTTCAACTGCCTCCTAAGTTGTGATAGGTAGAGCTTAGACACGCCCCTATACCTGCTGGAGAAAAGACACTCCCCTTTAGCTCTCAGCTTGATATACACTGAACAAAAATATAAACGCAACACTTTTGGTTTTGCTCCCATTTTGCATGAGCTGAACTGAAAGATCTGAAACATTTTCTACAGACACAAAAGACCCATTACTCTCAAATATTGTTCACAAATCTGTCTAAATCTGTGTTAGTGAGCACTTCTCCTTTGCCGAGATAATCCATCCCACCTCACAGGTGTGGCATATCAAGGTGCTGATTAGACAGCATGATTATTGCACAGGTGTGCCTTAGACTTCCCACAATAAAAGACCACTCTGAAATGTGCACAGTTTTGCCTTACTGGGGGGGACGGGGACCCGAAACACACACGTCCGGTATCCGTGTTTTGCGGATCCGCAATTTGCGGACCGCAAAACACTTACGGTCGTGTGAATGCACCCTTAGACAGATTTGTGAATAATATTTGACAGTAATGGGTCTTTTGTGTATGTAGAAAATGTTTCAGATCTTTTAGTTCAGCTCATGAAAAATGGGAGCAAAACCGAAAGTGTTGTGTTTATATTTTTGTTTAGTGTAAATCTAGCAGAGCAATGAATGGAGAGATCTCTGGATCCATGTGAGTTATAGGGCTGGTTCTAGCTTTGTTTAGAAAGGTATTGCCATGTATTTTTTTACATTAATCATGGGATAAGCCCTTTAAAGTAGAGCTGAATTTAGATTGTAGAATCCATTTCTGTATTATGTTTCCGTTCTGCACATCAGCTTGTTTTTTCTTTATATTAGTAACAATGCAGAACTATTTGATTTTTTTTCACCCCAGTATAAAGCAGAGGAAGCTTTCTGTATCATATTTACAATACATAACTCAAATTCACAACCCTATATACTGATAGACGCCGGGCTACAAAAACCTGGCGCCTGTGATTCGGCATTATAATAATCAATTGTAACATAAAAAACAAAATTGTGCTACAAAATAGAGTTGAATGTTTTAGTATTAGTTTGTTGTGTATCTTTGGTATGCTCGCATAAATTTATTATTTTGGAATTTATTTTCCAAATTCACATAAATAAAATGAGATTTACTTGGTAGGTGAAGTCATTGCTCACACGTTCATTTTTTATGTGCCTTCCCTTTGGCATTTGTTCCTAGGAAGGATTTCTGAACCCGTAATTCTGTAAAAAATCTGCACGAAAATCCTAACATTTCGAGAACAGGTCTACTGCATTATTTGAGTAAGGGACAGTGGACCGACAATCGGCCAGGAACTCACAGCATCATAAATCACAATAATGCTGCAAGTTCGGGTCAGATGAAACCAGGATTCTTTGAGATGGAAAATCTGAAACTTTTGTTTGCAAACTCATTCATTTGAATGAGTGAATTTTACTCGAAAAATGGACAAGAATAGAACAAGCTGAATGGGTCAGTGTTCAGTCCAGGGGCTGTCCATTGCGAACTTAGAGAGCATTTGAATGGTAAAAATGCCATATGAAATGGAGAAGGTTCCAAGGATGTCACTCGTTGAATAAACTCCTTTAGGACGTGGGAGGCATAACTTTCTGATTGACAGTTGCCCTCAGTTAGACCAAAAAGGAAAAATAATCTCCTTTCTTTGCAAGAAAAACAAAGATGGACAAATGTTTGTGTTCCGTATGATTACACCTCTTCAAGGAAGTCAATCACTCCGCTAAATTGTTTACCAAATGAATTCGCCATCCAGCATAGGCTGCCCATTTAATTGATACAATTTGACTGCATTTATTTCATGAATTTTACCAATATATCCCATCTTATTTTCCCTTTTAATACATTGGAATCCTATTTTGTTAAGGCTTGGCAGAAATGAAGAGAACCACAGAAGGCCTCAGCAGCCGTAATTAGCACCAACATCTGCAGCGATGCATGACTAAAAGTGATGGATGGTGCACCGCTCTGACAGGGCCACAGTTTTTCATTCCGCAGCCAGGATGGTGGCCCGTAGCTGGCTGTCACTTTGACAGTCGCATGGCCACATATTTTTGTAAAGAAAAATCCACACAGCATGATTTCCTACTCGGTCATGGAGCTAACAGGACAAGACAGAACAAAAGAATTGACCCTGCTGACTCTGTAACAGAAATACAAACAAAAAGATTGTGATAAAATAACAATTTATTATATATCTGATTTTATACATTCTATATAGAATTATAAGGAATATCTGTCACTTGCAGCATTTAACAACTGCCGTTTCATACACATTATTGCCTTAAAAATCATCTGTGCCCACAATTTATTTATCTAAATATCCACCCCCTTCCTTTGAAGAAAGCGATACTTACCTGCTCCCCACTGAAGGCTTCATGAGTGCCATGCTGTCCTCTCTGCATTTCTGGTCCCCCCCATGTAAACTTCCTGCATGGATGGGGTCAATTGTGACTGGCCTCAGCTGGGACACGTTCGAAAACGGCATGTGACCCCGAAGTCAAGCCCCACTTGCGGATATGTCACCACTGAGACCACCCGTTGGCTGCGGCATCGCACCTCATCAGTGCATGTAGTTTGCATGCAGGGACCAGAAGTACAGTGAAGACACCTCGGCACCCACAGAGCCTTCACAGGTTTCAATAAAATTGTAGACGAACCCTTTAACAACATGTGCTATGCTTGTTTAATGTTTTTTGAAGGCTATGGACACCTGCGCCATTTTGATTCTTTTTTAATTAAATTGCATGTACAGTTAGGTCCATACATATTTGGACTCTGACACAAATGGTTTTTTTTTTTTTACCTGTTTACTAAAACTTATTCAAGTTATAGTTATATAATGGACATGGACATAAAGTCCAGACTTTTAGCTTTCATTTGAGGGTATCCACATTAAAATTGGATGAAGGGTTTAGGAGTTTCAGCTCCTTTACATGTGGCACCCTGTTTTTAAAGGGACCAAAAGTAAGTGGACAGCTGACTCAAATGCTGTTTCATGGGCAGGTGTGGGCAATTCCTTCATTATTTCATTCTCAATTAAGCACATAAAAGGCCTGGAGTTGATTTGAGTTGTAGTGCTTGCATTTTGAAGATTTTGCTGAGAAGTAAACATGCGGTCAAATGAGCTCTCCATGCAGGTGAAACAAGCCATCCAAAACAGAAAAAAATCCATCTGAGAAATTTCTACACTGTTAGGAGTGGCAAAATCTACAGTTTGGTACAACGTGAGAAAGAAAACAAGCACTGGTGACCTCAACAATGCAAAAAGACCTGGACGCCCACGGAAGACAACAGTAGTGGATGATCGCAGAATAATTACCATGGTGAAGAGACACCACTTCACAACAGCCAACCACGTGAACAACACTCTCCAGGATATAGGCGTATCAATATCCAAATTTACTATAAAGAGAAGACTGCATGAAAGTAAATACAGAGGATTCACTGCACGGTGCAAGCCACTCATAAGCCTCAGGAATAAGAAGGCTAGATTTGACTTTGATATAAAACATCTTAAAAAACCAGTACACTTCTGGAAGAACATTCTTTGGACAGATGAAACCAAAATCAACCTCTACCAGAATGATGGAAAGAAAAAAGTATGGCGAAGGCATGGTACAGCTCATGATCCAAAGCATACCGCATCATGTGTAAAACACGGCGGAGGCCGTGTGATGGCCTGGGCATGCATGGCTGCCAGTGACACTGGGTCCCTAGTGTTTATTGACGATAGGACACAGGACAGAAGCAGCCGGATGTATTCTGGGGTTTTCAGAGACATACTGTGTGCTCATATCTAGCCAACCTGATTGGTCGGCGTTTCATAATACAAATGGACAATGACCCAAAATAAAAAGCCAAAGCAACCCAGGAGTTTATTCAAGTAAAGAAGTGGAATATTCTTGAATGGTCGAGTCCGTCACCGGATCTGAACCCAATAGAGCATTTCACTTGTTAAAGACTAAACTTCAGACAGAAAGGCCCAGAAACAAACAGCAACTGAAAACCAAAGCAGTAAAGGCCTGGCCGGGCATTAAAAAGGAGGAAACACAGTGTCTGGTGATGTCCATGAGTTCAAGACTTCAGGCAGTCATTGCCAACAAAGGGTGTTCAACCAAGTATTAGAAATGAACATTTTATTTACAATTATTCAATTTGTCCAAATACTTTTGAGCCCCTAAAATGAAGGGATTGAGTTTAAAAAATGCTTTTAGTTCCTCACATTTTTATGCAATCATTTTGTTCAACCCATTGAATAAAAGCAGAAAGTCTAAACTTCAACTGCATCTGAATTGTTTTGTTCAAAATCCATTGTGGTAATGTACAGAACAAAAATCAGAAAAATGTTGTCTCTGTCCAAATATATATGGGCCTAACTGTATTTTGTGCTAAAATATTGCTTTGTATGGCTCTGCAGCTGGTATGTATTGCAGAATGCCATTCTGTGCTAAATCCATCAGACAAGCTCTTGTATGGCTCTGTCTACAGCCCCTAACAAAATCCCATGTGATTTACATTTATATTTTTTCATCTTTTAGGTTTTTTTTTTTACATAAGGTCAAATTAGCTTCAGTAGAGATGAGAGAAGGGGCTTCAGACAGTGCTGTCGGAAACTTTGTCTGACAGATTTAGCATGACATGGCTTTCTGCAGCTTCCTATGTAGTGTATATGCAGGTAGACTGCATAGGCTGTACATGACATACAAAGCAAGATTCTGAATTACAGGTGAAACTCGAAAAATGTGAATATCGTGCAAAGTTAATTTATTTCAGTAATGCAACTTAAAAAGTGAAACTAACATATGAGACTCATTACATGCAAAGCGAGATATTTCAAGCCTTTATTTTATTTTTTATTTTTTTTTTTAAAACAATTTTTATTTCGGAGAAGCAGGCAGCATACAAGAGTACAGGTGTACAATCAATAGGCATGCACGCAGGCATGAATATACATGCTG
Organism: Bufo gargarizans; assembly: GCF_014858855.1. NCBI lineage: Eukaryota > Metazoa > Chordata > Amphibia > Anura > Bufonidae > Bufo > Bufo gargarizans. The sequence continues at coordinate 338,318,833 of NC_058085.1, read as the reverse complement.
TTCAGCCGAACAGTACATACAATAAAAATCTGTCCGTTTTTCAAACAATGCCTGCTACCACCGAATTTTTCAAATTTTCTCCCCCCCTTTAATAATTATCCCCTCCCCGTTCCCCCCAACTATTTCCAAACTCATAATGCCATGCCAACACTTCAGATTGAGATTGCCTGGTAAAGTATCCCACCTCCCTGTGTAAAAAGAAAAGAAAAGGGTGACATCCAGAAATACTACCTCTCTCTAGACTATCTCTAAGCCTCCTAGCGTTCCCTTCAGTTTCCCGTCCAGGTACCATTTAGTATGTACAAAAGGCCTAACCACCTCTGAGACTTCTGTCGGCGTCAAAGAATATACAATGAATCTTTTCCAGGTATGAAAAAACTGCCTTGCGGATTTCTCCTTACTACTCTCTACTTCCAACCTGTCCAGATACATAATATACTTCACTGCTCCCAGTGCTTCTTGGAAAGTAGGAACCGTGGGGTATATCCAGTGTCTGAGTATGGTCTTCACTACCGCCAGTAGAAACAAATGTACCCCCCTCACATTAGTAGAGTGGGATATTTCTCCCTTCTCATCCAGTGGGATATAATGGAAAATGCAGTGTAATGGAGTCATTTGCGGCTTAAAACCCCATACCTGCTGGATGTACTCTACAGAGTCCTCCCACAAGGTCTGCAAGCAAGGACAATGCCAAAGTCCATGCAGCAAGTTGGCCTTTTGCAGTGAACATTTCGGGCACCACCTCAGATAATGTGCGGGCGCGTCTCTATAAGATAAATCAAAGGCATACGTAGCTTTATGGAGAATCCTAAAATGCATCTCCCTCCACATCTCACTCGCGATCGCCTGTCTCACTCTCTCCATCCCTTCCCTCAATTTTGGGGTGACTGCGACCTCTCCTAATTCTTCCTCCCACCTCTTATACACTTTATCTCCTAAAGGAGTCGAAAGGATGTTCTGCATACGCCCATATAGGTCCGATAGCGAGCATTCTTGGGATCCCACCAGAGCCCCGAACCAAGTTAAGCTCACAGGATCTCCCAGACTCCCTGACTGGGCAAGACAGAATGAGTGAATCTGCTTATATGACAGAAAATGGGACGCAGGAATTTGGTATTTGGATTGAATCTCAGGCCAGGTTAAAAGCTCAGTACCTCCCTCGTTCAATAGATGCTGCAATACATGAATCTCCTTACCTCTCCACAATCTAAAAAGACCTGATTGCCTGCCTTCCGGAAATGCTGGGAGACTCCATAACGGCATATAAGGAGTAATATACATGGGTAATTTATATAATTTCCGAATGCTCCGCCATGCAGCCAGCGTGTCTCTCAGAACTACATAATCCTTTAACGGTTTAGGAAGATCTCTTATTCTAGTATGCAACAAGGCTACTAAATTCCAAGGTGCTACCAATTCACTTTCCAGGGGGGTGTTTGAAAAATGCGAGGTGTTCTTCAGCCAGTCTCTAGCATGTCTAAACAATGAGGCCAAGTTATATCTCCTAATTGACGGCATCTGGAGTCCCCCCTCCCATTTAGTGAGACAAAGTTTATCGTAGGCTACTCTAGGACGTTTCCCCTGCCACAGGAACCGTACAAACGCTCTCTGGATCCTTGTGACATCAACGTGCGTTATCAGAAGGGGAATTGTTTGAATCGGATAGAGCAATCTCGCAAAACTCACCATTTTTACAAGGTGAGCCCTCCCAAAAAGTGAAAGCGGTAATTTAGTCCACCTTTCCAACTCCAACTCTATCTTCCTAATTAGGGGATCATAGTTCAACTTATACAACGAGGACGGGTGCCGTCCTATTTTGATACCCAAATAGGTCAGATATTGCGGTACTACGTCAACATTACATAGATCTCGTTCGAACTGAACTGGAAAACCTCCTTTATTCAGGAATAACAATTGGCTCTTAGTGACATTTATTTTATACCCAGTGGTCCTCCCAAAATATTCAAAGGTGTGTAGTACTTTTCGAAGGTGGAGGCGAGGGGAATCTATGAACAACAAAATATCATCTGCAAAGCAGACTAATTTAATTTCTTTCCTCCCTACCCGAATCCCTTGAAAAACATCTGATTGGACCAGATGTTGCACAAGTGGTTCTAGAGCCAAATTGAATAGGAGGGGAGACAAAGGACAGCCCTGCCTTGTCCCTCTGCCGAGCCGGAAAGGAGCCGACAAAAAACCGGGCACGCTCACCTGAGCTTGCGGGCTTTGATAGATGTTTTCAACCAGTGATCTGAAAGCCCCGTCTACTCCAAAGGCAGTCATGGATCTCCACAACCAATTCCAATTAACAGTGTCGAATGCCTTCTCCGCGTCGACAGACAACAAGGCAGGGTTCCCTCCCACACACCCATTCTTATGATGAATAAAATCTTGCGCCACCAACACAGATCTAATGTTAGCTACCGCAGCTCTACTTTTTATGAACCCAACCTGGTGTGGTCCTATAAGGTGTGGCATATACTGTGCCAGTCTATTAGTTAGCAGTTTGGTCAGTATTTTAAGGTCTTGGTTAATTAAAGAGATTGGTCGATACGAGGCGGGCTGTGTCATGTCTTTGCCTGGCTTGGGGATAAGCTTGATATGCGCCATATTTCCGGATTGCATAATGCTTCGACCCTCCAGGCAACTATTAAACAGTAATGTTAAAAAAGGGGTGACCTCCTCCTTAAGTCCTTTATAAAAATCTGCTCCAAATCCATCAGGGCCCGGAGCTTTCCCGGTTGCAAGGGATTTAATGGTACTTTTTACCTCATTCTCTGTAATCTGAGCATTAAGTTGGGTACACATTTCCACTGTAAGTCGTGGTAGCGATACAGTAGAAATAAGTTCCTCTGCTACCTAAGCCTTTATTTGTTATAATTTGGATGATTATGGCTTACAGCTTATGAAACCCCAAAGTCACAATTTTGAGGTACTGTACCCTTTGCTCAGGGGATATGGATTAATTAGCTGACTAGAGTGTGACACTTTGAGCCTAGAATATTGAACCTTTTCACAAAATTCTAATTTTAAGCAGCATTAATGAATTGCACGATATTCTAATTTTTCGAGTTTCACCTGTAAATCCAATTAGAAAAATATTTTTTGCATAAAATACATGCAATTCAATAAAAAGCGGTGGTGTCCACAGCATTTAAATATGGTTATGTTACAGATTTCTGATTATGTAGACCAATTTTTTTTTACTATTTAATTAATATAATGACCATATTATATATTTATATACAAGCCTTCCAGTGTAGCCCAGCACTACTATCAAGGTACAGGCAGATGTAATTCCATATTCTAGACTCAAATCAGGTGCAAAATGTGACTAATATGCTTAAAGGTTAGTATATGTAAAGGTGCTAACATCATTATTAAAAAATATATATTATTATTATTACTGGAAAAGTGACAACCAATTTTCAGAGCGAGAAATGGGCTCTGAGCAGAGTTGCCACTTCCCCTCCACCACTCCTTTTAAGGGTATGTTCACACAACAGATTTTTAGCATGGGTTTTAAGGTGGATGTAGTACTGAAAACCACACCGAATCTGCACTGAAACTGCCTCCAATTGTTTTCAGCGGGAGGTCGCGCTGCAGTTCATGTGGTCAAGGATTTTTCATGTACGGTTTTCCATTCTTGGAGCAATTACTGTGCGGACACCTTAGAAAGCCATGGTAGAAGCCATCTCCCTGTTTACTACCCTTCAGTGGAGCTAAACCATGAGCGGGTCTGCAGCATTCAAAATGAAGAACCAGGGCTGAAACCACAGTGGTTTATGCCATGGGATGTCTGGCGGATCTTGACATGGTCAAAATCTGTCATGTGAACCTATGCTAATATTTCCTATTTATTCTGCAAGATGAGTGTAGAATACCAGAGAATATAAAACTGCTACTATGTATATGTAGGAGACTTCATTAAAAAAAAATTCATCATTTACCATAATTGTTGTATATTTATTGTATTGCTGTTAATTTCAGTGGCGGCTCCTGGCATCCGTTATCTGAAAAACGCAAATGAGATCTTAGGGTTTATTGTTCTAAATAGAAAAAAATAGAAAGAATAAAAATATTCCTTACATTTTCTGCAATGTGTTTATGGAAGAAAGAAGAGCATAGAAGGTAAAGCAATATATTGTGAGAAATCCTAATATAACATTTTCAAGAAAGAAATCACTTCTCACCGGGTCATGCACAGGGGGAATATATATTCTCCGTACAGACATTAGCCTTCAGACCAGAAGCCCTTTATGCTTGGCCACCAACCAACAAAAGGATTCACAAAGGAAAAAGAATCCCGTATAATAGTTTACTGTTGCACATTGCAGTCATGGTTCAGGTGGACTATAATATGTTGTCCTTTTTGTGTGTTAGGCAGTCATTGCACGCACCCCGGCTAGTGTTTTTTTATGGTTTTCCACCGAATTTAATCCTGTCATAGATGTAACATTTATAAGTTAAATTGGATCCAATAACCTTCAATATTATTCAATATTTTAGGACTGTTTAACAAAAGCTAATTATCATATAAATGAAACTATAATTTGCAACAATACAAACGAAGATGATCATGTCCTATGATTGACCAAGGCTGGTTGACCAGGATGTTCAATGTGCCTCACAGTGAAATATTGTTTAAAAACGCCAAAGTACTTCCGCATACATGTTCCGTAGAGCTCCACATCAGTTGCAATCAGACACTCAGATTCACAATGAGGCCCACAGTATATTTTGCTTGTATTATGCACATAGGACACACTGCATAACCATTTTTTAAGAAGCTCCCGGCTGGATTGGATCAAGAGTATAAGGAACGATAGTCCCAGAACTTCCTGCACTTGGCAGCTTCTATCACTACCAAGTGTGGGGTTTCGCTCTGGTAGATAGGGTAAGCGGGCGCAGTACAGAGGCAAAATACTATTCTTAACTCAAAATGTCAGTGTTTATTCACACTTGAGGCAATTGCACAAAACAGCACGTAACTTTTGCAATCTTGGTGTTAATTCACACACAATGGAAAGTTCATATAACACAAGTCACCTTGCTGGCAGTTCTGCCTCCAGTAGTCCACAGCAGGCTCTAGGGGGCCTGTTTCCCCAGCATGCGGCTCTCAGCCCTCCAGCACGGCACGAAGCTTCAGGTCCCCAAAACAGAGACCTCTCTGCTGAGCCCAGCTGCCTATTTAAGGACAGCCAGGTGCTGCCAAAACCCGGACCGGCACTTAAACTCTTGTTATTTGACCTCACCTGGCTGGGAACCAGCCCAGCCGCACATGCTGGGAGGAATAAACCTGCCTTGCCAGATACAACCCCTTACTGTGTCACACAAGATATAAACTTACATCCCAGTACATGCACCATTTTTATTTCAACACTATATAGCTCTGCTATTTTGCTATTGTGTGCTACTTTTAGGGTTTTAACTACACCCAACCAAAAGGACAGGTTACAGAATCAAGTGTAGCATCTGAATGCACAGAAGTAGAAGCACAGTTTAGGGTATGGTCACATGACAGACTTTTCATGCAGATTTCGTGCCGAAATCCACATGACATCCACCTCTCATTGATCTCAGTGGGAAGCCACACTGTAGCTCATACAGTGCAGACCTTTTCGCATGTGGATTTAAAAGAAATCAAGTGAAATGTCATTGTTTGAGGTGGATTTCCATGTGGAAACATTGTTGGATTGCCCCATGTGGATCAGCCCCATTGGATGCAAACTGCAGCAAAAAATAATGGTTGGCCTTGGATTTCTGAAATGGAGTCAACTGCAAAGACATGTTGGAAAAATGCTCTGTGAACATTCCATATGTGTAGACTGTATAGCAGTGTTGATGAGGAACCACTGCGTCAAACAAAATATTTGACTTTGGGCTACTCCTCAGGGCGTTATCCTAGCAGTCCTGTGGTTTTCACCTTTTATCCTCTGTACAGGGATCTGGACTTTGCTGCAGGGAAGCTTCCAGGCTACTACCACCTTGAATAGTTATTGTTTGATTAACAGCTGACCCAAGAGGGTCAAGAAACATCAGTGCAGGGCACCGCAGGGTCAGGCAAGATCGTAGACAGGGAAAAGCTGAGGTCAGGACAGGCAAAGTATATGCAGCATAGTAAACGGCCCAAGATCAGGACAGGCAGAGAATGTCATGTCAGGCAATGGAGGGACACAATCCAGGAAACAGGCAAACAACAAAAATGGCACATCTTTGCAGGATACTAGGAAACCTGTTGCTCAGGCATCCGCAGTAGAAAGTGCCTAAAGTACCATGATGTAGTCAGCCATAGGCTGAAGCATATCAGGGTTTGTATGCGCTGGCCCCCTTTAAAAGTCTACAGGCAGAGGAGGAGAGGCCTTGCTGACAAGTAGGCCACACCCTGTGTGGAGGTACAGAGCAACCCTAGCTTCCAGATCCGCTAGGAAGGTCTGTGCCACCTGGACATAAGACCCAGGACTGGTAAGTCAAACAGTGGTAGCCTCGGCTTAAAAAATACACAAGCAGTGGGAAGATATACAAACGGCATGCAAAAGAATATAAATCTTAAGGGATATTGATTTTGCTATAATATATCGTATAGTTTCAGCACCATACCAATTTTTTTTTTTGGGCAAATGTTGTTTGTTAAGACAACTATCATGTCTATGGATACCCTTAATTGCATGATTCTGCATATTTCTAGTGCATGAAACAGAACAGTCACTTCACATGTCATAGACACGCATGTTGAATACAACAGTCTCCTGTTTCACATTTGATTGCCATGTTTTCCTTAACTCCACGGCTGGACCTCAACGCCTCTACCCTTGCTCTTACCTGTGCCCCGGCTTCCTCATTTGAATAGGTGAGAAAACAAAGTTAGCGGCACAATTTGAGCTAGATTCCATCACTCAAAATTCAGTCACCATTTCTTTTGAATTTCTCGGCTGCCCCGAGGCAAAGGCTCAATGTTGATACTGAGATTAATCCCTGAAGAGCCCCTTATTTCTCAGCAGAGAAATTAAAGCTTGCCAGTTTCCCTCTCACCTGTCCTTCTGACAGCTCTGTCAGTAATGATATTCTTTCGGCATGACATAATCCCCATCCTATGGTAAAGAATAATTTATTAAGAAATTAAGGGGCTTGGCTCCCCTCTGTCTGATTGGTCTTCAAAAAGTTATCTGATAGCAGAGACAGCGTGATTATCAATGAAAAATTATTTAACAGTTCCTTGGGGCTTTTTTTTTTTTGAGACAAAGCCTAATAAGTCACATGGGTAGATATCAGTCAAACGTATCCCCCTTAGATTTTCTAAATATTCCCTGACGTTAAGTCAAATTATGTTGATTATGTGGCTCTTGTACGTTCAGTTTGGTGGAACTATGAGGCCTGGTTGGGAAGGGGAAGGAGATACATATTTTTAGAAGCTTCATAGCGTGACATGTTTGCTAATAGACCCAACCCCGTCTCCATTCAGCATGGAGAATTTCACTTAGGCCAACAGGAGGTAACAATGTGTTTGGTAATAGGCTGTTCGTTGCCAGTCCTGTGAGTTATCGACTGTGTTTATCTGTGTAATTCTAAAACCCTAATAAAATTTTAATGACTCCGAGCGTATTTAACATACAGGAGAGCTGTCGGGAATGTTGTATGCATCTCAGGCGCTGTGTGCGTGCGCTTTTTTTTCTTCTTCTTTTTCTGCTTTCATTAATATTATTGTGCTGATGGAGCGGAGTGTTGTCACAGTGCCCTACTGTCAATCGTAATCAGAGCCCGGTGAAGAAAAACATCACTGTCGGCAAGAGAAGACATGGTCTCACGTGCCTGGAGTTGTGTCATTTTAAATAACCCTTTCCTGTCTTTTATTCTGGTTTTGATAACAAGGTTGTGCCCTGGAGGAGACATACACTTGAATTAATCTGTGTGTTGTTCAAGCCTTTCCCCTAAGAAATAAATAAGAAAGTGCCTCGTGTATTGCGGTATATACTTAAAGTTTGTGTTTCCTGAAGTAGTCTTTCTGGAAATTAGGTGAAAAAAAGGTAAAAGTTTGTGGTTTCAATCTGTACATTGTAAAAACCTTAAAATGCCTGTGTTCATGGTGTCAGTATGGTTTCTACAGGGTAGCAGCTCCTCGTGATGGGGAGGTTATTACAATTACAACAGTTTTTGTTATTTAGTGTAAATGTATTAAAGGGAGGTATTAGGTACAAATTCCATATTTCTCAAACCAACTTCGTCTCCGCTGCCGCAAGCAACATTTATCTTTGTGCCGGAAAAGTGGGTGGGGCTTTAGTAGACTTTTCTTCCAGAAAGTATGCAAATTAGCTGTTTTCAAGAAGGAAGAAGACTGCCTCTAGTGCCACCTATAGGTAGCTATCCTATAAGTCAATGTTCCCCATCCTGTGGCTCTCTAGGTGTTGTAACGTATCCAGATAGCCGCAAAGCCTAATGGATTGAATGTTGCTGTAAGTCGTTTGACCCATTAATAACCCTTAAAACATGACTAGGCATATCAGCCAAACCAGAGACTTCCAAGATATTGTGACTTTTTTTGTACCCAAGTGCAAAAAAAAGTGCTGCACGCCTCACAAATAAATTGCATAAACCAATCCCCATCCCTTCGACCTAAAAGGCCCTGCAAGGATTGAGGACAGGTGGCCATCCTCAGCCAAAGACGAGGAAGAGCACGTCTTTCTCTGTCTTCGACCCCAGGTGTCTGTCATAAACCCAGGTCAAGGTCTGACTCCTCCTTTTGGGCTTCCAGGGGGGTGAGGAACCTGATAGCCATACCTCCTTCTCCCGGAGCTAGAGGGGGAAACCCATAAAGGTACCACATCCTGAAAACTAACAAGCTAAAGGGCTCTTTAATGGATTGTACATTGTCTTACATCAGGGATGGCCAACCTGAGGCTCTCCAGCTGTTGCAAAACTACAACTCCCAGCATGCCCTGACTGCCTACAACTATCAGGGCATGGTGGGAGTTGTAGTTTTACAACAGCTAGAGAGCTGCAGGTTGGCCGTCCCTGTCTTACAGGATAGCTAGCATAGTCAAATTATTGTCCAATTTTTGCCTGGGACTACAAACTAATTACAATATTTGTTCCTAATGTGCCTTTGTAATGTTTTTTTTAGTGTACACCATAGAATTGGACATGATGATTCTGTTTCTGCTCAATTCCATAAATGTAAGGTATTATAGAGGTTTCCTGCTAAACCGTTGCAAATACCATTGATTCAATAGCTGTGATTCAAGCGACCTCTTTTCAAGATGCATTTCTCAAAGTGTTGGAGTAATTGGTGCTGAACAGTTCATTACTCGAAATGTTCATGTCTAAGATGAATATTGTAGGTGTCATTTGGCTTTCATTAGGGAAACCTGTTTTCTTTTTACCATTTCTTCATTTTTTTTTTATTTATGTTTTTATGGTTGGGCTTCCTGAACAGCTGACGAGTGTTTTCCTTCCATCTACTTGGGGTTTCGGGAAGCTGACCTATTCCCGATTTGAATTAGGTTATTTTATTTTCTGCCTTTCCAGACCTTCCTTCTCGTTAATACGGCTGAACTACACACGGAGAGTTTATCATAATTGCTTCTCTCTTCACTGAGACAGAAGTATTCATTTCTAAAGGCTAATACTACAATACTTCCTGGCAATAGGAGGTGCGGGATTATGTTCCACGGCACGGAGATCTAGCCCGAGATTGTCAAAGCATTTATATTCATGAGAGTGAAATCATGTTTTTAGCCTAAGTAGGCTTCCTGATTCCTTAAATAAAAGGATGTTATGTTAACACAAAGCACTTTCTTAGTCTTGAAACTGCACAAAATTCTTTTGGAAGAAAATATATCCACCCCCCCCTTCCCTTCTCTTCACGATGAGTGAAATATAGGAAAGCAATTGAGTGTTCCTGTTATTGGTCAGTTATTACAAGCGTAGCCTATTTATCTGCTCCGCATTATGGGATGTCACAACTTCTACTAGTGGCATATGCCATTTTCACAGCTGACTAGGCCCATATGTAGGTCAGTGACCCGCTCAACCTCCCAAGTGCAAGGAGGGGCTTTGTATTCTTTTAAGTGTGTAGTATTACAGGACCCTATGACTCCGGAGAACGTCATCGTGAATTCCATTTCTTTCAGCTCATAACTTAATAAGAAAAAACGCTCAAAGAACATTGCATTTTTTTACTCTTAATAGGTGCCTTTTGTTGAGTTTGTTGAGTCACTTTTTGATAGGAAAAAGAAGATATCAACCTAAATTCATTTTTTTGCCTATAAGATCCTAATACTGGAACCACATTTTTAAATAGAAATTAGTGTATATGCCAGTGATGTCCTATAACACCATATGATGTCATACTCTACGTCATCGTAGCTTTGCCTAGCTTGATGTTTTGTGTTGTATTTCTGTGCTTCCTATTTATAGAATGGCTATATTTTTCAGCTGCATGGGAGCCTATAAGTATATATGGATTATTGTCATGTATAGGAAAGAAGCTTCCATGGTAAAACTAGTAAAGAGGCCAGATGCTCATTTGGGCTACCCTTCCTATATTTTGTAGTGCTGGTGCTCTGGTTCCATCTTGTTTGAGAACCTAACTCATCGGAATTTCTGAACATGTTCCACTCATGGTGAAGAAGTATGGCATTTACCCGTCTTCTCTTTCCACATGTGGTACACCCTTGATCTGACTTAGAGGTGTATTTTGAAGCTCCTGGTACATGATGCAAAATCCAAACTTCACCTTTTATAGCTGTGGGCCAAATGCTTATTTACCCAACTTTCCCCCAATCCCAGTCCGCATGGATACTCAGTTTGGGCAAACATTATATGTGTTTTCAATAAGATTAGGGAAATAATCTGTTTAAAATTCAATACGCTTGATCCTTCCTTCCCCAGACTTTATCTTTTTGGGGTGAGTCAATACACCCCTATACACATCAGGGTAAGGCGACTTTGCCATTATGGTCACCTTAAAGGGCATCTGTTAGCAGATTTGTACCTATGTAACTAAGCAAATGAGCCTCTAGGAGCAATGGGTGAGTTGCCATTACTCCTAGAGGTTCTTCTCTCTCTGCAACTGCTGCGTCTTCTGAAATTTGATTGTCAGGACCAGGCAGTGAAAACATCATCACGCCTGGTCCTGAATTTTCCCAAAGTCACTTAAAATGCAGTTGCAGAGAGAGAGAGGAGCCTCTAGGTGTAATGGCAATGCCCCCGTTGCTCCTAGAGGTTCATTTGCAAATATAAAAACTCAGCAATGCGGGCACATGTAAATATGGGACCAACAAAGATGCCTTCAGCTGCCAAGCGCACATGTAATAGTTCAGTCAGTTTCATAGGTACAAATGTATCTGAGGCCTGCTCTTGGAGTACCCAAAACTTCATGAATTGAGTGTAGACTTCAGCACCGTCTTAGGTCTCTTCTGTAAAGGGTAAACAGATGGAGGCTCACAAGTGACAATTACTTTGAAGGACTAAGGCTGATTGGAAAGGGAGCAGTGATTAGTATTTACTTGAGGTCTTTTTCTTTGTGTATGAATGGTCTATACAGAAGACTATACTTAGGACCAACACAATAGCAGGTGAGGTGTCCCGTTCTACAGATTTCCACGGGAAAGTATGTGCAGGCATATCTCACCAGGCTCTCCAGCACTAATTTTAACTGGCAGATTTAGATAGCTATTTGGCTGCGTCTAACGTGTTGGGGTAGGAAGCATGTAAGAGGTGGAAAATTTCTGTCAGGTAATCTTTGGATAAGCCATTTAAGCAACGGTACATCATAATTGCTAAGCGCATGTTCCTTTGTTTAGTCATTTATTCCCACTACCCAACTGCTATTTTAACCTCTTTGTTACAGAGGGTGTACCTCATGGGCAGAAGTGGGATTATGCTTTTATCTGCACAGCTCAATCACGAAGAGAGGGGTTTCAGAAACCACCAGAGGTTTCATGAGCAGCCGGCAGAAAAGCCATATTGCTGAGCTAAAGAGATTTTTTTTATCTTGTGTGAATGCATATTTTTTTCTTTCTCTTACATTTAGAACTTTTTGTTTTGTTGCAAGATAGACTTTGAATTGAAGTTTAAAGCGACCGTGCCAGCATTAGTTATATATTAATGAAGTCAATTTAAATAATATTATAAAAAAAACTTTTGTCATTTAGATATTCCCTTCGGGTCATTTTAATGGTGCCTCCTGGTGTCTAACCCGCATAGTAATGTGCACGTCCCCCTACTGAGCTGGATGAGCATAGTCACACATGCTCAGTTCCATCCTTCAACTACCACCAGCCGTATCTACGGTTAGAAGCTGTGACAAGAAGAGAGATTTGGCAGAAAGGGCATGTCCCCTGAGCTGTAATAGGGAGAAAGCTGCAGCAGAAAAGCCCCCCCCCTTCTTAGCTACTATAGAAAGAACTGCAACCGAAAGGATGCTTCCCCAGAGCTATGATAGGGCAGAGCTGCAAAAGAAAGCACATGCCGCTTACGTAGAGATGAGCAAATAGATTCTAAAATGTAGAGAATGAAGAAATGGAGGGAGATAGACAGACAAGAATATAGATCGATATTTCCCGACAGTTGGGGCACATGCTATAGTGCCCTTTGATTGTCCTTTTCTGACTTCAATATAAAGAACTGATAGTTAAATAATGATTACTAGAGTGAATTGAATTTGACCCACATTTTTAAAAATTCGTCTTGAAACTGAATGTGATTTTTGGGCTATTCAATCCAGGCAAATTTCTCAAAAAGACATTCGCCATTTTTCAGATAAGGAGACAGAACAGATGAAGGAGGATCACACGACCCTAGAAGGCGTCTCTGTATGCACCCATTTGCTTCCAAAAAGCAAACATTTTTTAGGACTTAAAAAAAAAGTCTGAGTGTGCAGTGTTTTTAATGAGGCCGTTTGTTACCACCAGCCATGCATTTGCATAGCTATATATGTCGCTGTCACTTAAACGGGTTGTACAGGATCCTAAAAAAAATATAATTTACTTGTGTAAACCCCATCTAGTCTCCTGCAGAACATAATAGTTTATCTGTCAACTTTTCCTGAATCTTCACTTCAATCTCCATGCTTCCATTACGCTCCATAACTTCCAGGCTGTGGACGTAGATGAGATACTTTCCATACTGCTGTGTGCTGCGAGATCAGGCAACTACTACCGCTTTCCTGGGGCTGAACTCCACCCACTACACCCTCCATCATCCCCTTGTTGTCTTCTCCTAATGTTTCCTCCCATGTAGCTTCGATATGACAGGAGGTGAACTTCACCTGTCCTGCTTGTGGTTTGAGATCATCGACCAGTCCATTTCTAGATCACATGGGTCTGACATCACGACCGTTCGACTGGGAATTCTAACAGAGGACATCATGGGAGGCCTGATCGTGATGTCAAAAGAAATACAGTCTCCACCGGGGGAGCAGTCATGTGAACACATGCGGGCTGCCATCTTTTCTCACAAGTCTGGCGATGGACAGGTAAGCCTGTGTCGGGAGCCGGTCTGAAATCAAATGCAGTCACCGAGAGCAGGCAGTTCTGAGAACAGCTGCCGGGGGCCTTCATCGGGCTGTTCTCGGAAGTGCCTGCTCCCGCTGACCGCATTTGTTTCAGACCTGCACAGGTAAGGGCTTACCTGTGCCTCGCCGGACTTGTGAGAAAAGATGGCAGCCCGCATGTGTTCGCGGGCGAACAATGCGAATTGGCCATCACTGGTCTTCAGTATTAGCCAAAGCAATTTAATAATTGTTGCAGCTGCAAGACCTGGTTCCCTGTCTGTATGAAGTGCATGCTCCTATAGTCCATTGTGGGCATAGTCTTCATTGTGCTGTAGTCTGATATAGGTAAAATACACGCCCCACAATGCTCTACCATAGTACATTGCATTATACGACTTTGATTTGGTGATAGAGTAACATAGAAGATTGTTCAGGAGAGGAGAGAGGGGGGCTGGAGCCAGAGTCCTTGGACAGATTTAGGCTACTTTCACACTCGTGTTTTGGGTGGATCCGTCATGGATCTGCAAAAATGAATCCGTTACAATAATACAACCGCATGCATCTGTCATGAAAAGATCAGTTTGTATTATCTGTAACGTAGCCAAGACGGATCCGTCATGAACTTCATTGAAAGTCGGATCCGTTTTCTATTGTGCCAGATTGTGTCAGAGAAAGCGGATCCGTCCTCATTGACTTACATTGTGTGCCAGTTTGTGGCTCAGTTTAGTCAAGCGGACAGCAAAACGCTGCATGGTGTCCGCCTCCAGAGCGGAATGAAGACTGATTGGAGGCAAACCGATGCATCTTGAGCGGATCCTTTCCCATTGAGAATGCATTAGGGCAAAGCTGGTCCGTTTTGGAGCGCGTGTGAGAGCCCTGAACGGATCTCACAAACAGAAAGCCAAAAAACGAGTGTGAAAGTAGCCTTAGCTGGAAATGGTATTTTGCAACTTGCTGTGTATCACACACAATTACTAATAAAACACTGTAGCAAAAATGCTTTTTAGCCAAAAATACTTTTATTTTTTTTTAAATGGTCCCAAAAGTGTCTATAGCCTTTAAAGGGGGCAATATACTTTATAAATAAAATCCAAAACAGCACAAAAATGCTATACAAAAACAAACACTACTCACTACACCTCTTCTAACTGCAGCTGATCCAGCACAGACACTCCAGTGGCCCCTCAGTCTTTGTTTACAAGAGGCCAGCACGAGGCTGAATATAAAGTCCAGGTATCCAATAAAATCGATTTTCCAGTATACATGATACAGAGATACCCAAAGCTTTGGAATTAATTATAGAAGGTCAAATCAGGAAGCTGACCATAAACACAAGATTTTTATGCCCACATTATTGGAAGTCCAACTGTCCTCTGAAGTTTCCTTTTAGGGGAAAAGGGGATCTGACTAGTTAGATTTTTAGACTTTTTTGGCAATCACTTATCTCCTCACTATAAACATAGCAGTATAGGTATGTTACATTGTTTGACCACTTTAAAAGAATCCAGGCTGAATCGGCACATAAGTGAGTGTCGTGCCACAATAATCAGACATGTACCGTTCAGCTCACCTGAGCTGCTTGTCACAAGGCTCCTTGCTTCTGGACTATTTAGATATCCCCCCACCATGGCCACTGCTTCCATGGAAACCAAAATGATTCTGGACACGTGGTTTAATCACGTAACAGGTTTCTTAAATGAGAACTCACTTTTTATTTGTTAATTTTTGCCTATATTGCTAACTCACTGTATTTTGTTGAAGACATAATGTCTCTTCATCTAAAGGACTAGGAATGCTGATATATAGTAGGTGAGTGCATACAGTCATTAGCTGCAGTCATATAAACCTCCTGACTGTACTATCTGTGTGTGCTGACTCTCCAGTGTACAGTAGCTCTATGAGATGCGCTTCACATTAGTCTCTCTGCCTCCTGCATATAAGAGCTGGAAAGGGAGAGAGAGATGACAGGGCAGAAAAGGCATACAGGCTCAAGCTGCATCAAATAGGAGAACATGGAGACCATGCAGTGTGACAGAAGAACAGCTCTGTGTCACTTTTATGTTATGGCTGCCCGCAGATGTCACAGAACAGTGCAGTGTGGTGAGGCTCTGTACCCTCGGTCTCTGCAAAGTCAGTCATGATGGAAAAACTAGAAGTCATTAGGAAAGCCATATCTGAGGGAAAGAAGGAATCATGATGGTAGACAGCACCCACAGAAGGCCTACACAAGCGCCTCTATCGTATTATTTTTAATGGCTTATCCTGCACTATATGCAAAAAAATAAAATAAAAATTAATTATGTAGTGTGTCTTTAACCATCCACAGCCACAACCTCATCTGCTGGACAGCAGTTTGACTGATCCAGCACCTACACCGAAGATGATGCGGCCATGGACGGGTTAAAAAGCAGTCACATGATTAAGCCACGTGACCACCTCCATTTTAGTTCCCATGGATAAGGCAGTGGTATGTTTATATAGCTGGAGGCCTTGTGACCATCACCTCGAATAAGCTGAAGGGTACATATCCCATTACTGTGGCATAGCATGGACTGGCCCAGGAGGACAACGAAATTGTGCAAATGAATCATTCAGCCAACAACCTATATGATTTAAGAAATGCTTTGGGCTGAACATATATATTTTTTAATCTGTGGTCCAACGTCTCAAGAAGAGCTTCATGCCACAGAGATTCAAAATCCACATATAGAGAATCCGGATGTCAATCTCCACCCCACCTCAGGACTTGCACCAGGCATAACACTGTGTATTAGGTTTTCCCAGAATGATACTTTAAAAAAACTTGATATAATGTCTTCATATTGGTCTTGAGTTTTTACAGGTTGGCACAAATACCTGCCTGGCATAACCATCCCCTCTACTGGTCTGTCTTCATCAGAACAGATGTGGCAAGGACCTGTTCTCTCTATATATGTTCCATGTTGTGGTTTTCATTAAGTTGTCACTTCGTTTCCCCTACACAGAGATGAATGAGAGAGCAAACAACTATGCTGGAGACCCATCCGGGATAGGAGCTGTTTTAATTTGCCACTTTGCCAAAATATTTCATTTATGCTCCTGGATAGGGGCCCAGTTGGAACCATTAAAATAGCCTTTGGGGCAATTTATTTAAACTGCATCCATTGATTTCTTCCACATATGGAATGAACTCCACTGTTTAGGACTTTTTAATGATACATTGAGAAAGGGGAGGTGGCCGGGGACAACTGCTGCCTATCTCCTCAGATCCCCTGTCAGTGTGAAAAGAAACATGGCTAAACTTTCGTTTTACACAGAGGGTCAAGTAATTGGGAAATGATTCTTTTGACATCAGTAAAGATTGAAGAATATCCAGAGTAAGGTTGCTGGATAGTTTTCCTTTTGATCCGTAGTCAATTTCTGTGTCTCTGTTTGCTTACACTACCTGCCAAAAAAGAGAGCGCCAGACTTGAATGTCAATTCCTACTGATTCAGCAACATTTGCCAAACCAGCTTCCAGGAACATGGGGCTAGAATCATAACTGTACATTTCCCAGAACCCTGAGACTTCCAAACACGTTTGGCTAGGAGCAAACATCAGATCTATCAACTGGACATTGAATTACCAGATACATAGTTTTTCAGACCATGTGTTCAAATTATGCTGCAATGTACAGTTTCAAGAAAAAGTTAGTGAACCTTTCTGAACTACCTGGATTTCTGCATTGGTTGCTAATAAGATGTGGACTGATTGTTATATGAGTCACAGACAAGCACAATCTAACTGAACTAATAACACACAAACACATCTATCATTCAGTATTATCGCTAAAATATCCACATTGTAGGGAGAGAAAGTAGGTGATCACTTAAATTTAATACCCTTTTAGCTGCAGTCGCCTCTCCCACATGCTTTCCGCTGCAAATAAGACTGACACAAAGGTCAGGTGGAGTTTTGGACCATTTCTCCCTGCAGATGTCTTTCAGATCATCAATATCATCTCGATAGGACTTAGGCTTGGTCCTTCCATAAACACACTTTTCTTCTTTTTCAGCCGTTGTTTAGTTGATTTACTTGTGTTTTTTGGGTCAATGTCTTGCCCCCTCCCATGTCTCCTCCGCTTGGAGTAATGGATTGCTGACCTTACATTCTACTGTAAAATGTTTTCATACACCTTAAAATTCATTGTTCCATCAATAACCAAACATGTCCAGGCCCTGATGCAGAAAAGCAGCCCCAAATCATGATATTCTCTCCACCATGCTTCACAGTTGGGATGAGGTTTTGGTTTGGTGTTTTACTTCCAAATATAGCCTTGAGCATTTGTGCTAAAAAGTTCCACTTTTGTCTCACCTTTCCGTAGCATATTTTCCAAGAAGCGTTTTGAAACATCCAGGTGACTTCAGACAAACTTGACTCGGGCCGCAATATTTTTCTTGGACAGCAGTACCTTCACAATGCTCATTCAGCCAACTAGAACCTTATACTTTACTGAGAAGGAGCCACAGCCCCAAAACCATTCTTTCTTATCTGTTTCTCTGGTTTAGCTGATATCCCAAGTCA
Organism: Bufo gargarizans; assembly: GCF_014858855.1. NCBI lineage: Eukaryota > Metazoa > Chordata > Amphibia > Anura > Bufonidae > Bufo > Bufo gargarizans. The sequence goes on along the minus strand of NC_058085.1, from coordinate 338,300,798 downwards.
TGTTTTTAAGCTTTTGAAGCAGCTTTTGATTTTATTACAGCACTCAGTCTTTTGGGGTATGAGTCTATCAGCATGACACATTTTGGCTTAGCAAGATTTGCCCACTATTCTTTGCAAAAGCACTCGAAATCTGTCAGATTGCGAGGACATCTCCAGTGCACAGCCCTCTTCAGATCACCCCACAGATATTCAATCGGATTCAGGTCTGGGCTCTAACTGGGCCATTCCAAAACTTTAATCTTCTTCTGGTGAAGCCATTCCTTTGTTGATTTGGATGTATGCTTTGGGTCGTTGTCATGCTGAAAGATTAAGTTCCTCTTCATGTTCAGCTTTCTAGCAGAAGCCTGAAGGTTTTGTGCCAATATTGACTGATATTTGGAACTGTTCATAATTCCCTCTAGCTTAACTAAGGTCTCAGTTCCAGCTGAAAACAGCCCCAAAGCATGATGCTGCCACCACCATGCTTCACTGTGGGTATGGGGTTCTTTTGGTGATGTGCAGTGTTGTTTTTGGGCCAAACATATCTTTTGGAATTATGGCCAAAAAGTTCAACCTTGGTTTCATCAGACCATAACACCTTTTCCCACATGCTTTTGGGAGACTTCAGATGTGTTTTTTGCAAAATGTAGCCTGGCTTGGATGTTTTTCTTCGTAAGAAAAGGCTTTCGTCTTGCCACTCTACCCCATAGCCCAGACATATGAAAAATACGGGAGATTGTTGTCACATTTACCACACAGCCAGTACTTGCCAGATATTCCTGCAGCTCCTTTAATGTTGCTGTAGGCCTCTTGGTAGCCTCCCAGACCAGTTTTCTTCTCGTCTTTTCATCCATTTTGGAGGGACGTCCAGTTCTTGGTAATGTCACTGTTGTGCCATATTTTCTCCACTTGATGATGACTATCTTCACTGTGTTCCATGGTATATCTAATGCCTTGAAAATGAGATCACTCTGATGCTTTGGATGCTTTCTGTGGACCATGGCTTTTTCTGTGGGATGCGACTAAGAAAATTTCAGGAAAGACCAACTAGAGCAGCTGAACTTTATTTGGGGTTAATCAAAGGCACTTTAAATGATGGCAAGTGTGTGCTGACTCCTATTTAACATGATTTTTAATGTGATTGCTTAATTCTGAACACAGCTACATCCCCAGTTATAAGAGGGTGTGCAGACTTATGCAACCACATTATTTTTTTGTATTTTTTGTTTTGTTTTCTTCCCTCCACCTAAAATATTTCAGTTTGTTTTTCAATTGAGTGGTACAGTTTATAGGTCAAATTAAAGGTGGAAAAAGTTCTGAAATGATTTATCTTTGTCTAATTTTTTTACAGCACAGAAACCTGACATTTTAACAGGGGTGTGTAGACTTTTTTTTATCCACTGTATGTGTATATATATATATATATATATATATATATATATACAATCAGGTCCATAAATTTTGGGATATCAACACAATTTTAACATTTTTGGCTCTGTACACCACCACAATAGATTTGAAATGAAACAAACAAGATGTGCTTTAACTGCAGACTGACAGCTTTAATTTCATGTTATTTACATCCAAATCAGGTGAACCGTGTAGGAATTACAACATTTTGCATATGTGCCTCCCACTTGTTAGGGGACCAAAAGTTATGGGACAATTGGCTGCTCAGCTGTTCTATGGCCAGGTGTGTGTTATTCCCTCATTATCCCAATTACAATGAGCAGATAAAAGGTCCAGATTTCATTTCAAGTGTGCTATTTGCATTTGGAATCTGTTGCTGTCAACTCTCAAGATGAGATCCAAAGAGCTGTCACAATCAGTGAAGCAAGCCATCATTAGGCTGAAAAAAACAAAACAAACCCATCAGAGAGATATCAAAAACATTAGGCGGGCCAAAACAACTGTTTGGAGCATTCTTAAAAAGAAGGAACGCACCGGTGAGATCAGCAACACCAAAAGATCCAGAAGACCACAAAAGACAACTGTGGTGGATGACCGAAGAATTCTTTCCCTGGGAAAGAAAACACCCTTCACAACAGTTGGCCAGATCAAGAACACTCTCCAGGAGGTAGGTGTATGTGTGTCAAAGTCAACAATCAAGAGAAGACTTCACCAGAGTGAATACAGAGGGTTCACCACAAGATGTAAACCATTGGTGGGCCTCAAAAACAGGAAGGCCAGATTAGAGTTTGCCAAACGACATCTAAAAAAGTCTTCACAGTTCTGGAACAACATCCTATGGACAGAAGAGACCAAGATCAACTTGTACCAGAGTGATGGGAAGAGAAGAGTATGGAGAAGGAAAGGAGCTGCTCATGATCCTAAGCATTTCACCTCATCAGTGAAGCATGGTGGTGGTAGTGTCATGGCGTGGGCATGTATGGCTGCCAATGGAACTGGTTCTCTTGTATTTATTGATTATGTGACTGCTGACAAAAGCAGCTGGATGAATTCTGAAGTGTTTCGGGCAATATTATCTGCTCATATTCAGCCAAATGCTTCAGAACTCATTGGACGGCGCTTCACAGTGCAGATGGACAATGACCCAAAGCATACTGCAAAAGCAACCAAAGAGTTTTTTAAGGGAAACAAAGTGGAATGTTATGCAATGGCCAAGTCAATCACCTGAGCTGAAACCGATTGAGCATGCATTGCACTTGCTGAAGACAAAACTGAAGGGAAAATGTCCCAAGAACAAGCAGGAACTGCAGTAGAGGCCTGGCAGAGCATCACCAGGGATGAAACCCAGCGTCTGGTGATGTCTATGCGTTCCAGACTTCAGGCTGTAATTGACTGCAAAGGATTTGCAACCAAGTATTAAAAAGTGAAAGTTTGATTTATGATTATTATTGTTTCCCATTACTTTTGGTCCCTTAGCAAGTGGGAGTCACATGTGCAAACTGTTGTAATTCCTACACCGTTCACCTGATTTGGATGTAAATACCCTGAAATTAAAGATGACAGTCTGCAGTTACAGCACATCTTGTTTGTTTCATTTCAAATTCATTGTGGTGAATAGAGCCAAAAATGTTAGAATTGTGTCGATGTCCTAATATTTATAGACCTGACTGTATATAAACATTTTTGAAGAACCTGTACCACAAATGCAGTGGAAATGGAGCCCAATAAAAGCTTGTATGTAGTATATTATTAGTTGTTTGTAAACCTTCTGTTTTTTTTCACACGCGTGAATAGCAATGAAAACTGATTGCACCCGTACAGAAAAAACGGAACAACTGAATGCAATCGCAGACAAAACTAACTGAACTTGCTTGCAAAATAGTGCGAGTATCACTGAACGCATCCTGAAGCAATTCATATCGTTCGTGTGAAAGAGGCCTTAGGCTTTGTTTACATTAGCGTTAATCTGGTCTGTTTGGGTTTCCATCTGGTTTAGTTTGCAGCACAGTTCTTCCTGTCGAAAATACCAAAACCCCAATGGATCAAATTAAAGTCAATGGGATCCTTCAAGATTTGCTGTATCCATTTGAGAAAAGGCATGGCAGTGCTGCCATGACTTCGTTGTAGACAGAAGCCATGACGCCAGTTTGATAAGAGCCATAGCCCATTGTAATCCAAAAGACTTCAACCTGATTCGGGTGCATTGGCCCCTCGGGAAAAAAACTCTGATTGTAGAATATCCCCGGGACTCCCTGACATGTATTTGCTAATTTTCTTTACAGTACAAGGATTACATTATGTAGGAGCCACATTTTTCGCCAACCTTGTCCGCTTTCAATAATGTTCTCTCCTCGAGCCGTATAGTTTTTTTGTTTTTTTTTATCTGTTCTATTGCTATGTAAATTAGATTCAGTGACATGGACATTACTTTCTGCTCTCTCTCTAACTCTTCTACTCTTAAATGATGTTTTTGGAACCATTCCCCTGTTTCTTGTAACTGTTACATGCTCCAGTTAAGTTTGCATAGACTTCTCATTTTAGTCTTACAGATTTCCCAAAGCCTAATTCCAGCCACCCTGCTGAGTCCGACATCCCTTTTCAGTCCCCCTGCAAAAAAAAAAAAAAAAGAACGAAACAAACTTACTAGCCGATTCCTGCCTGTGTTCAATTACCTCCATACCCTTCTACAAGAGTGCGCACCGACATAGAGATCTTCAGTGTCTTAATATTCCACTCTATGAATATTCACTATACAGAGGCAAGGTTTCTTATGTAAAGTGACAACATGCCGCCCCCCAAAAAATGCAATCTCTTCGAGAAGATGTTGCAGTACACAAAGCCATGTTTGCCTAAGGAAACTCTCCCAGCAATCAACGAGTAACACGGATGCTTCTGCTAATGATCCCAAAGCCGTTAATGTGGTTTCTCCAGTTAAATTGATTCATGAATTTTGAAGAGAACATTATCTAATGAATTTTCTTTGAATAGAAAGCAATTAAAAGGACAAATCAGTCTGATTAACCCCACAGTCAACCTACTGCCACACTCGGTGTACGTTTTGAAATTATATCATAGGAAAAAAACTAGAACAGATTTGCTATCTTTCTGCCCTCTGCTAATCCATGTAAATTAATGAACAAAAAAGTTAATTTCTTTGGTGACCTTCTTTTGGTATCACCTGGATTATGCTTATGTTTAATTTGCTTAATGTTATAATATTAAAGACTAAACATACTTTTTTTTTTTTTTGCCCCTTAACAAAGTGATTATCATTCCCTTCAGTCTCAATTTTTTTATTTATTTAACCAGCATGAAAAAGTGTTCACGAGCCTTCCGGGCAAACTTAAGTAACTTTGGTGGAACCTGAAGAGTTCAATGACATTTTTACTTCAATATAGAAAAATGTTAATGGATATAATTACTGAGATGTGGAAAGAAGTCGATGTCCTATAATAGTGGATAGCCCTTGCTATTAAAGGGCTATCCGCTACAGTACCAAAACACCAATGGTGTGAATGTGGGCTTAGCTTGGGCTACTGTTAAGTATCCCACAAAAAGGACCCGATGCCAGATTGCCTTTGTGAAAACCTTGTATTTTTATTTTTGTTGAAAGCCCAAATTGTTTACTAGGATGCGGTCTGATGCATGACCACTTCAGATGTAAAAGGGCTCAACCTATTCTCTGTTCCTCTAGGTCAGAAGGCCCTGCAAGGGTCTAGAACTAGTGGCCTCCTCACACTTACGCCATAACCCATCATTGCTCCGTCATTTGCATAGTCTGACGCACACACACACCTGCTCAAGCTCATAGAGTAGTTTTAGATCTGAATTCCCCCATAACGGAGAGCTGGGTTTGGGGGGTTTAGGAACCTATTGGCTACACACACCCCTAGACCTTCAGAAGAAACATAATTTAGGGCATTCTGAAAAATCCTGCGATGAACCAGGTGCAAAGTGAACACTCATGTTATTATAAAACATAATAAATGTGCCATCTGCAGTCAGCCGAGCATAAAGACTGGTGAGTATAGAGATTTCTCATTCCTTAGTAGCCAGATGGCCAGGCTAAAATATTGTGTACTCAATAGAGTGAAGGGAATGGTGTATGTAAGTTTGCCATTCCTAAATAATATCTGGATGACCACTTTTGTTACCACTCCTTACAGGTAGTCATTACAGGGGTTGTCTCATCTTAGACATATCGCTAGAATAATCTGGAATCTACACCCATTCTGGAGAGAGGTTTGTGTCTCAGAGACGGGTCCCACACCTATCTGACTTTGATGGCATATCCTAGTGAAAGTCTGAGATAATACAACCTCTTTTAACCAACCTGCACTCACTCAGGTCTAAACCACCTTGTGTATAGCATACCTTCTTGATCTCTATAGCCCCTTCACACCAAGAACAGATAATAACATGGTCTTAGCCAAAATGCATCTATCTCCATAATAGGGTTCCATACAGAGGCACGATATGGTCGCAGGCAGAGTGCCTTTTGGCAAATATTAGAGAGCCACATGGACTTGCCTCCATGCAACCTCTTTTTACATTGTTCTTCCATGTGCATGAAGCCCTACAGGAAACTGGCTAATAATCTGAGAGAGTAGTTGTAAGAGGCTGATACAGTACCCTACTACTGACCAGGTTCTTGTAGCTTCTAGTTCCTGCTTTCAGGGATAGGGATCACTTGATGAAACCTGGAATGGAGCGGCTGCCAGTCAACTGTGGCTTAGTCTGAATCCTCCAATTTGGTTTGCTCTCGGTTGGCCATTTTCTGGGTTGCATCTGTACAGCCGCAACCATTGCTCCATATTTCTTGTGATAGTGAGCCCTGGTGTACTCACTTGTACTTTACGTTTGTTAGGTGCTTACTTTGTTGTTGTTGCTCATTAAATTACTAATTACTATCTTCAGCACTGAAAATTGGCAAAAATAATTGCCCTAAACAAAGACCCTGTCAAAAATATACTTGTTAAAAGTATTATAAATTAGAGGACAATTTAGATAAAAGATGATTCAATACCCATATTCCCATCTATCACATGAGTGAAGGTTCTTCTGTCTTTTAGATTCATTTCAGAAGAGTGTACTGTTGGCTTTGCTTAAGAATGTGACGATGGGAAAGACAATCACCTACAAGGAACTTGCTGAGCTCAGCGGCAATGCAAAAGCGGCGAGAGCTGTGGGCGGAGCTATGAGAAACAATCCGGTAAGATAGAAAAACCTCTCGGATATGTTCATAACTCTCATTTGGATTTATGATTTCTAGAATTTTATGACACACACATATGTATTGTAATTAACTTCTATAGCATCTTGTAAATTACTTTGCAATTAGAGAGTATGCCATCTGTTAAATTTAAACCACTTAACATCATCACTTTTATTATAGCTGGGAACTAATTTCTCTGAGGAATCGACGTGCAGCCGGCACCAGTTTGTGTACTTATATAAACAGAATAATATACTAGTCCATTAATGGCCGGTGTAATTCATGGTTAATGTCTTGGTGACGTTATCCTGTACAAAAGGTAAAAGTGATTTCAATTGAATGGGGCTGAGTTGCAATACCAGACACTGCCTATGGATTGATTGGTGGTGCTGTTAATGCATAAAAGACCTTGTTTTGACCACTTTCTAGTAAAATCTTTTAAATCCTGGAAATTCTTGTGTTCTGTCAAAGAAACTTCTAAATATCTTCATTCTTTAAAGGGGTTGTCGAAGTTTGGGAATTTAGGGAATATTTTTAGGATAGGTCATCAATATAAGATTGGTAGAGTTCCCACCACGCTTCGGACCTCTACTGATCTGATATTGATGGGTTATCTTAGGCGTAGGCCATCAATTTGACACAGCTCGATAAACCTTCTAACCTAGGTCTTTAGCTTAAAGGAGTTATCCAGAGGATAGGTCATCAATATCAGATCAGCGGTGGTCAGTCACCCGGGACCCCTGACAATCAGCTGTTAGAGCCCCGCACTCCGTGAGTGCCGTGGCCTCTTTTTAGACCATTTGATGTAACCGTACATCAGTCACATGGCCTAGTTGCAGCTCAGCCCGATTGAAGTAAATGGGACTGAGCTGCAATACCAAGCACTGCCACTATACAATGTACAATGCTGTGCTTGGAGAGCTTCCAGGAGCTGGTTGTGCTCACCAGAGCTTCTTTGAGCGCGGCAGTTCCTTGCAACAGCTGATTGGCAAGGGTGCCAGGAATTGGACCCCGGCCAATGTAATGATGACCTATCCTTAGAATATCCTCATTACCTGGATAACCCCTACTGTCCAGAGATAGGATGTTCAAACAATGGACTTCAGAAATCACTGCGTCTATAAGACTCAAGTGGTCGGTGACTGTGGGGCTTACTCATGTGACCGTTTCCCCTGCCGCATCGCTTTCTGTGCAGTCACAGCATATACAAAAGGATTCTGCTACCTTTACCTGCACGTGTTGAACATGATTAGCTGCTGTTCAGCGCATGTGCAGAAGTGTTCACAGCCAGGAAGGCGGCTGAACAAAGTGCACATCTGACCAGTTCTCTTGTGCACCATTAATGGCAAGTCCCTACTTATACTGGGTAAACAAGGCCTACCGTTTTCCAGATAAACTCCCCTTCTAGGGTATGCAATAATTTCTTTTGATATTTCTTATTAGAATCATTGCTAAACAACCCTTAAAATTGTTTCAAAAAATAGAAAAATAGAGAACAAAAAAATTCTAAAAACAAAAATTCTGGATCGACAATTTTCGGATCAAACGCTGCCCGGCAGAGTTATTACAATTATTTGTTTTTATTTTTGAGTCTGTCTTGCGTCTTTATTGCCACCTTCTCTGCCACCCCCACCAAGTCAGGCCCTCGTTCCTGCTCAATTATTTTTAATTGTTGACAGATTTCACTCACACGTTTCACAAACCTTTTCAGCTCCGTCTGATTTCTCAACAAAAGCAAACTTGGCTACACCCGGGTGGCAACACGAGGCTATTTAATGGATACGATGTCCATTTTACATTAGTGACTCACCGAGGAATGTTGGCACTCGGCTGACCCACATAACCAGAGTGGGAAAAACTAAGTCCAGTGGGCAGCTTCCAGGGGAGAGGGATATAGACGTTGGAGATTTGCCACACTTGTTGCACAAAGAAGCCATGCATATGTTCCTACAGGAAAAGTACACGGGATTTAACAAAGGATTAAAATGAAAGTGTCAGTGCCAGTCAGTGAAAGCGAGAACTGACAGCAGCCGCAGCCCAACAGCACCGGCAGCATTTATTTCATGAAATAAATCCTACGCAATCTATGAATATTACGACATTTCTTATTATTCATGACCGTTAGATAATAAGTCAGAAAATAACTTGATGTCCTGTCATTACAATTCTTAGAAATTTCTTATATCTTGATGTCATCATATAATTGCAGTAGCCAAGCAATGCATTATACAGGTCTTGGTCATAAGATTTAAAATGATTTAAAAAAAATTATGAATATATATATATATATATATATATATGTTTATATATATATATATATATATATATATATATATATATATATAGCAAACAAATAAAGTAGCAGCACACCACTAAATGCACTAAGACTGAGTGAACAGGTGAATATGTGAACAGGGTCAAATACATGACGCCAATACTTGCTGATAAGCAGTGAAGAAGCTCTTAGCGCATATTATTGATCAAAAATATGTCGGTCCCACCTACCAGACGACAAGGTAGCTTCTTATCAGGTGGGACCTACTCTAACACGGAGGGTCCAGCTCCATTGTTACGCTGATTAAAAACACCAAGGGGTGGGGGATAATTGATATATGAATATCAATTAGGAATGGTTGTTCCAATCTATCTTTGGTCCAGGAAGCAGGCAAGGATCCAGATGTGAGTTGGTTAAGGTCAGGGATGGGTTCATGTTAGCATCACAAAGGGGTTAATCACAGAAATAATCATTTCTGGTACTAAAGATAAGTAAGAAGCTGAAGGTCATTATATATATTTTTTTAAATGTAACTTGTAATTTACAAATATGTTTATTTTTTTTATATACAGCACAGACCAAAAGTTTGGACACACCTTCTCATTCAAAGAGTTTTCTTTATTTTCATGACTATGAAAATTGTAGATTCACACTGAAGGCATTAAAACTATGAATTAACACAGGCAACAAGCAGAAGAGACTTGTTTGGGCTAAAGAACACAAGGAATGGACATTAGACCAGTGGAAATCTGTGCTTTGGTCTGATGAGTCCAAATTTGAGATCTTTGATTCCAACCACCGTGTCTTTGTGCGATGCAGAAAAGGTGAACGGATGGACTCCACATGCCTGGTTCCCACCGTGAAGCATGGAGGAGGAGGTGTGATGGTGTGGGGGTGCTTTGCTGGTGACACTGTTGTGGATTTATTCAAAATTGAAGGCATACTGAACCAGCATGGCTACCACAGCATCTTGCAGCGGCATGCTATTCCATCCGGTTTGCGTTTAGTTGGACCATCATTTATTTTTCAACAGGACAATGACCCCAAACACACCTCCAGGCTGTGTAAGGACTATTTGACCATGAAGGAGAGTGATGCGGTGCTGCGCCAGATGACCTGGCCTCCACAGTCACCGGATCTGAACCCAATCGAGATGGTTTGGGGTGAGCTGGACCGCAGAGTGAAGGCAAAAGGGCCAACAAGTGCTAAGCATCTCTGGGAACTCCTTCAAGACTGTTGGAAGACCATTTCAGGTGACTACCTCTTGAAGCTCATCAAAAGAATGCCAAGAGAGTGCAAAGCACTAATCAAAGCAAAAGGTGGCTACTTTGAAGAACCTAGAATATGACATATTTTCAGTTGTTTCACACTTTGTTGTTATGTATATAATTCCACATGTGTTAATTCATAGTTTTGATGCCTTCAGTGTGAATCTACAATTTTCATAGTCATGAAAATAAAGAAAACTCTTTGAATGAGAAGGTGTGTCCAAACTTTTGGTCGGAAAAGACTTGACAAGACTTGACAAACAGCCAAAAGCTTTTCTGCCTAAAATTTTAAAAAAAAATCACCAGTAAACATAAATCCTTGAGTTATTCCTATTCTGTTAAATATACTTCTTGGCATTTTTTTGTAGTACACTTTTTTAATTGAAGCTGGCCCAGCGATCAGCTGATCACCGTGATCAGGCTTCAAATACCACCCCAATGCACAGATCGTCATTTACATGTAGTATTATATCGTGCCCATTCCAATGAGTGGCTGACCGTGTAAAATGTGCATTGACCAACGCTTTATGGCAGGGATGGCAAACCTGAGGCTCTCCAGCTGTTGTAAAACTACAACTCCCACCATGCCCTGCTGTAGGCTGATAGCTGTAGGCAGTGTAGCCATGCTGGGAGTTGTAGTTTTGCAACAGCTGGAGAGCCTCAGGGCATGAGACACCCTCTGGTATGATTTGGCATTTTAGCACCATAAGATTTTCAGTCTAGCTGTGCTGCTTGTCTATGTGAAGCAGATGTGTCCATGCAAGGCAACAGGCCAAATATGCCACTAGTAAGGGAGTATCCTGTCCACATGTTTCAGACATGACTGCATAGAACAGGCATGGCCAACCTGTGGCTCTCCAGCTGTTGTAAAGCTACAATTCCCACCATGCCCTGCTGTAGGCTGATATCTGTAAGCAGTCTGGGCATGCTGGGAGTTGTAGTTTTGCAACATCTGGAGAGCCTCAGGTTGGCCATCCCTGGCATAGGACATCAAAAGTGTCATTATTTGTGTAGATTAGTCGTGGCCAACTAGAATCTGGGGTCGACATGCAGCCCTTGGGTTCTTTCAGACACAGGGGCAGTTTGGCCATAGACTTTACAGGGAAGTTTACCGGTGTCCAAAGTTGTCCAAAAAAAAGAAAAATTCTGCTTGGCAACCCTGGTCACCACCAAATGCTCCTATTCCAAAGGTGTCCTAAAGCAACAATTGATGCTACATGAGGGGACAGCAGCGAGATATGCCGCAGCATGGCGGCACAGTGGAGCATTGTAATCATATAAAAATAGCATAGACAAAAAAAAATAATTCACAGAAAAAACTAAGATAAAAAACATCCTGCACGATATGATACAAATGTGCGGATGTCCCTGGCCATATTATTGAAGAAAACCACAGAAATAAGATAATAATGCACTTAGTAAAGTAGATGCAAGCACTTTATATGGACAAAGTCCTCACTCTGATATGATAATGTCTGAGACACTTAGTCAATATATTTTGATCAAAACACATCTAAGCCCGCCTACCGAACGCCAAGGTGGTCTCAGGTCAGGCGGGTCCTACACTAAACCTACCTAAGCCGTTGGGCTTCTATGTTCAGGAGCGCAGACACCGCACATATGGTGTGCTGCTCCTAGTCACCTCCATGTGCATCAAGCAACCAATGGGAGGAGAAGCAGGCACACCCATATGTACCACCTAATTAAGCCGCTCCATTGGATAGGGGAGGGGGGGCAAAAGTGCAGAGGAATGCTACTCCCAAGATAATAGGTGCACATTCACACTTGAAGGTACCACTCCCTCAAGCAAATACTACATAGACCAAAAAAATTCACAGAAAAAACTAAGATAAAAACATCCTGCACGATATGATACAAATGTGCGGATGTCCCTGGCCATATTATTGAAGAAAACCACAGAAATAAGATAATAATGCACTTATTAAAGTAGATGCAAGTACTATATATGGACAAAGTCCTCACTCTGATATGATAATGTCTGAGACACTTAGTCAATATATTTTGATCAAAATACATCTAAGCCCGCCTACCGAATGCCAAGGTGGTCTCAGGTCTCATATAAAAATAGCAGTATCATTTCAAAAAAGAATACTCAATCATTTTTGTATCTGGACCCTAAACATCTCCATATTGTACATGTGGTTGTAAAGCAGCTGCATCGGGGGCTAAGAAGCAGCAGAATAAGCATTTTGATTCCGATTTCACAGTGACTCGCATTTCTCACAATGGCTCAATGTAGTGTATTTCAGGCTACACCGGACCGCAAGTGGTTAAATCAGAAAAGGCCACAGCGGCACATTTAAATAAGAAGCTACCTGGAAGAAGCATGGTGTGCTTTGTAATATTATTACTGTATAAATAAAACATTTCTGTTTTATATCGTTAGCGACTTTCCGCAGCATCTGTAAGTAAGGGAATGTGCAAGGAGCTCCTTTTTTCCCCTAAAGCAGCTCTGAAGTCTGTAATATAATCAAACTGTGGCATTATATTAGCGAACACAAATTTTTTATACTACCACCGAGGGATAGAAAATAACTGAAATAAGATTGACCATAACCAGCTCCCCATCCTTTCACGCCGAAACCTGCGCTTAAAAAACAAATTGCTATAGCTTTAGTGCGCAATTTCCCTCCCTGCTAACAGGAGAGCAGAGCGATAGACACCTCTCGGCCTGCTCCTACTACTAGTCTCTGTGCTACCTCCACCCTGCAGCCTCAGGGCAACGTTTGGTTCATTTCTACTAGATAGCAATTACACTTCCCGTTTGACACTAACCTTGGTTGGAATTTTGTCACAAAATTCTCCTGCGTTTGCATCACATTGGATTGTATTCTGCACGGCTGCTAATGGCGAAGTTCCACTGAAAAAGTAAGAATTGCCATATAATAGTAAATCAGTAGTTAGCACAAAGTTAGTAATTATTTCTATTCAGTTGCAGAGGCCATTTTGAAAAAGTAACAACAGGAAGTGCAGCCATATTGGTTAGTACAGAGTGCCTAGCCTTATGTTTAGGCAAACATTGTTAAAGGGGTTATGTCAAGTTTTTACACTATTCCCTATCCACAGGATAGCGGATAACTAGCTGATCACTGGGGTCTGACCACTGGACACCCCACCCATCACAAGAATGGGGGTCCTGTTCCCCCATTCTGATGGAGCTGCAGGTCTTGCATGTGTACTATTGCTCCCTTCTCTATGGTAGCACCGGAGATAGCCGGGTACAGCAAGTGGGTAGAGAGGACAGCTTAAAATCATGGCACAACATTTTTAAAGCGGGTTCCCGAGATTTTTATACTGATGCCCTATCCTCAAGTAGGTCATCAGTATGTAAACGGTGGGGGTCTGACACCCAGAAACCCCACCAATCAGCAGTTTGAGAAGGCAGCAGCGCTCACATAAGTTCCAGAGCCTTCTTTGGGTTTTTCCTAGGCCAGTGACGACACGTTCATCGATCACGTGGCCTAGGAGCAGCTTAGCCCCATTTAAGTGAAGGAGGCTGAGCGCGATACCAAGCACAGCCACCAATCAATGTACGGCACTGTGCTTGGTAAGCTGCAAGAAGGCTGTGGCACTCACAGGTGTGCCGGTGCCTTCTCAAACAGCTAACTGACGGGGTCCTGGGTGTCTGACCCCCACTGATCAGATACTGATGAGAGGATAGGTCATCAGTAAAATAAAATCTCGGAAAACCCTTTTAAGGACACCAGTGATATACATGCCGTCTCATATAAGACCCCTATCAGACCACCATTACTCCTCAGACCTCAGATTAGAGCCCCCCAAGTTCCATTAGACAAAAAATTTAGGACAGAGGTGGGCAAACTTTTTGACTCGTGGGCCACAATGGGTTCATACATTCAGGGCTCCAGATGGCGACCAAAATGGTCGCCAATGCGACTTAGAATTTACAAATGGCAACAAGACATTTTAGTCTTGTCGCCATTTGCGACTAGACCCGCCGCCGCAGCTCTGCAGTTGAATACAGGGAGACTCTCCCTCCCCCCTGTGCTGCTGCTGCCGCCGCCAATGAGAAGTGTGATAGGAGGAGGAGGGGAGGGGCTGTGACCACTGCGCCACCAATGAAGATAACTGACCTGTTAATACAAATACATAAGGCGGGTGCCGGAATCAAATAGACGGCACCCGACCCCTATGACAGGGAGCTACGATCCGCTGCAGTTAACCCCTCAGGTACTGCACCCGCCTCCTGTATTTGTATTAACAGGTCAGTTATCTTCATTGGTGGCGCAGTGCGTGCCCCCTCCCCAACACCCCAGTATAATAAACATTGGTGGCGCAGTGCGCCCCCCCCCCACAACACCCCAGTATAATAAACATTGGTTGCGCAGTGCGCCCCCCCCCCCCCCCCAACACCCCAGTATAATAAACATTAGTGGCACAGTGCCAATGAGGGTTAAAAAAATAAATAATTAACTCATCTTCTCCAATTGATCACTTAGCTGCCGGTCTCCTGTTCTTTCTTCAGGACCTGTCAAAGGACCTATGGGGATGTCACTGAGCTCATCACATGGTCCATTACCATGGTGATGGATGATGTGATGGACCATGTGATGAGCGCAGTGACGTCGCCACAGGTCCTTTTCCTCACAGATGAAGACAGAAGAGAAGCCGGGCTGCGCGAACAAGTGGATTAAGGTGAGTTAAAAAAAATTATATATTTTTTTTAACCCCTCCAGCCCTATTTTACTAAGCATTCTGTTTTAAGAATGCTATTATTTTCCCTTATAACCATGTTATAAGGGAAAATAATTACATCTACACAACCTTGAACCCAAACCTGAACTTGAGTGAAGAAGTTCGGGTCTGGGTACCACAGTCAGTTTTTTATAACGTGCGTGCAAAACACATTGCACCCGCGCGATAAAAACTGAACAACGGAACGCAATCGCAGTCAAAACTGACTGCAATTGCGTACCTACTCGCGCGGGTTTTCCGCAATGCACTCGGGACGCATCCGGAGCCGAAACGGGACGCGCGCCTGAAAGAGGCCTAAGGCTACTTTCACACTTGCAGCAGTGTGATCGGGCAAGCAGTTCCGTCGTCAGAACTGCCTGCCGGATCAGCCGATCTGGATCTGACTGAAAGCATTTGTGAGACGCATCCGGATGCGGATCCGTCTCACAAACGCATTGCAAGAACGAATCCGTCTCTCTGCTTGTCATGCGGACAGACGGATCCGTCTTGTATCTTTTTACACATTTTTACCGGTCTGCACATGCGAAGGACAGATCCGGCACTAATACTTTCCTATGGGGAAAAATGCCGGATCCGGCATTCCGGCAAGTCTTCAGTTTTTTTCGCCGGACATAAAACCGCAGCATGCTGCTGTTTTATCTTTTGCCTGATCAGTCAAAATGACTGAACTGAAGACATCCTGATGCATCCAGAACAGATTACTCTCCATTCAGAATGCATGGGAATATGCCTGATCAGTTCTTTTCCGGTATAGAGCCCCTAGGACGGAACTCAGCGCCGGAAAAGAAAAACGCTAGTGTGAAAGTATCCTAAAATATTAAGTTTAAATCCCCCCTTTTCCAATTTTACATATAAAATATATAAACAATAAATAAATAAACATATTACATAGCGCTGCGTCCAAAAAGTCCAAACTATAAAATTATTTAGAAATATCTCCTATGCGGTGAGCGCCGTAACAGAAATAAATAAATAAAAACCATGCGATTCGCCGTTTTTTTTAGTCACCTTGTCACCCCAAAAAATAGGATAGGACTGTTCTATTATGGGCCGAACGTTTCATAAAATGCAAAATGCACGCGGCTTTTTTTGGTGTTGTACGCGTGGTATTGAATATCGCAATACTTTTTATGGTGACGAAAGCGAATCAAAATTTGGGTATCGAAACAACCCTACGCCGATCTGATCGGCGTAGCGATGTCACGATACCAAATTTTTGATTCGGTTTTGATTTGGCGACTAAAAAAATTTCATTTGACTCAGTTCAGGAGCCAATGGCTCCTAGGTATTTTTTTTTGTCTGGAGCACTGACATTGGACCCAGGGGCCGGACCAAGGGTAGATGAATGGGGCGTTTGTGTGAATTAATATAAATTAAATTAAAATTTTGTAACATTAATGGTTTAGTTTTTCAATGTAGAAAAGCATAAAAAGAGTTATTGTACAAAAATGTTATGCAGTGTATTTCTTTCATAACATAGTATGTATAACTCACCTTCAATTTTAGTGGGAACAGTGTTGTTGGTCTCCTTTTTTGCTAAGGCATCAAAGTCTGGAGTTAGCTTTGTTGTTGAATACATACTGTGCCAGTATATAGGGCCCCCATAGTGCCCCCCCATATTGTGCCAGTATATAGGGCCCCCATAGTGCTTCCCCTCTTCTCCATAGTGCCCCCCCATATTGTGCCAGTATATAGGGCCCCCATAGTGCTTCCCCTCTTCTCCATAGTGGACCCCATAGTGCTTCCCCCTCTTCTCCATAGTGCCCCCCCCCCATATTTTGGCAGTATATAGGGCCCCCATAGTGCTTCCCCTCTTCTCCATAGTGGCCCCCATAGTGCTTCCCCTCTTCTCCATAGTGGACCCCATAGTGCTTCCCCTCTTCTCCATAGTGGCCCCCATAGTGCTTCCCCTCTTCTCCATAGTGCCCACCCCCCCATATTGTGCCAGTATATAGGGCCCCCACCCCCCTTCTTGCCACAGTATACTATAAATAATAAAAATAATAAACACATATACTTACCTTATGCTGCTGTCAGTAATGCGATGCAGGCGTCTTCCGTCCTTTATCCCGCTCTGTACGGCTCAAGCGGCGCAATGACGTCATCGCGCCGCCTGCACCAGCCTCTGGTAGGCTACAGGCACTAGGCCTGTAGCCTATCAGAGGAACGGGCAAGGGAGACGCCTCTCCCCTGCTCCTCCGCACCAGTCATCTGTATCGCTGTCCCGAGGACAGCGATACAGATGAATATGGAGATGAGCGGTTCCACAATGGAAGCGCTCATCTCCACTCCTGCTGCCTCCGGACAGCTCTGCGGGCCAGATAAAAAGGTCCGCCGGGCCGTAGTTTGCCCATTACTGTTCTAGGGTGTTCTAGTGTTCTAGTATTCTAGGGTGCTGTAGCTCAGCTCCCATTTGAGTGGTGGTGCCAGATGTCGGACCCCTACCAATTTAATATCAATAACCTCTCTAGAGGATAGTCCATCAATTTGGAATACCTTTTTAATGCTGTAAATATGGGTTTATATACCCACTAATGTACCAAAGTCCTTGGTAGAAAGAGAACGTCCTGTTTTCGTAATCCTGCACAACTTTGTAAAGAAATACTGAATAATATTAATAAACCAGTTATTGGAACTGCAAAAAAAAATAAAATTGCAGGTAGATTTCCACCTTTGTTATTGATGGCTCATGTTGGAAAAGCCGCCCGGCGAATTTATATTTCCATCATTTTCTTTCATGACGTTTGTCTCCGGTGTATACACCCCTAAACACCCGTACTTTTGCCAATTTACTATTTTCACACTTTCCCTGTCACACAGGCCAAATGTTGCAGTAAAAGTCAGTCTGCTCTACTGTAATCTAAAGGTCATTTTATTTCGCTGACATTCGCACCCGGTGACGGCGATAGCGTACAGAGCCAGTCCGGTGTTTTTGTGTTGAGATCCATTGATACATTGGGGAAAGAGAGGCTCTTTTCTTATAAATGTCAGGAATCACCTTGTGTTTCCATGTAGCTGTATCACAATGGTTATCTTTAAATGTTAGACCTGTAGAAAATGCAATACTGCCATTTACAATTTATGGTTATATGAGTAGTACGGATAGGTAGAGGGCCATAAGCTTCCTGGCTTCTTCATTTAAGGGTAACTCCACCCTTACGCAAAGGGTATTATCCTTTGTATTATCATGTTCTGTTTCGCCTTTTATGGGATATCTAGGTTTCACAGGTGCTGGTAATGCAAAGTTGACATTTACTAATGGCAACTATTATTGTCCCAAATGGGTTAACATGAAGTCATAACAGAGCCGTTCACTCCTTGACTATGGATGGCCCATCCTTAGGCCATCGGTATCGGCAGGGGTCTGAAACCCCACATTCCCGCTGATCAGCTGTTTGGAACAAGCGCTGGTGCCAGGAGTGGTACCGGGACTGCACAACTTCATCCAAAATGGATGGAGCTGGTAACTGCCACTCCGTCCATGGGAGCAGCCCTGCAATTACAATAGACAGAGCTTTGTAGTTACCGGCAGAGCTACCTTAAAACAGCTGATCATGGGAGTGCAGGGTTTCAGACCCCATCAATCAGATATTTGTGGCCTGTCATGAGGAGAGGTCATCATTAGTAAAGGAGTGGACAAAAGCAGTCATTCTATATTTGTTTTAATTGCCCATAGAATGGTGTAAAATATTAGTATAAGAAATACTGTAATGCTCCCGCGCTGCTCCCGTTCTGATGCTTCCGCTGGGTGGTCTCTACTTCTTGGTCCCTCTCAACACAGGCAATGTGACATCTTAGCCAATTACTGGATGCAGTGGTGCTCCGCCTTGGCAAGTGGTCTTCTGAAGTTCTGAGTGGTCACATTCCCATGTCAATTTGACAAAATTGCAGTTGCACTTTACATACAGTGAATATAAAAAAGTCTACACACCCCTGTTAAAATTTCAGGTTTCTCTGATGTAAAAAAAATGAGACAAAGATAAATCATTTCAGAACTTTTTCCACCTTTTATTTGACCTATAAACTGTACAACTAAATTGAAAAACAAACTGAAATCTTTTAGGTGGAGGGAAGAAAAAATATAAAAATAAAATAATATGTTTGCATAAGTGTGCACACCCTTAAACTAATACTTTGTGGAAGCACCTTTTGATTTTATTACAGCACTCAGTCTTTTTGGGCATGAGTCTATCAGCATGGCACATTTTGACTTGACAAGATTTGCCCACTCTTCTTTGCAAAAACACTCCAAATCTGTCAGATTGCGAGGACATCTCCTGTGCACAGGCCACTTCAGATCACCCCACAGATTTTCAATCGGATTCAGGTCTGGGCTCTGGCTGGGCCATTGCAAAACTTTCATCTTCTTCTGGTGAAACCATTGCTTTGTTGATTTGGATGTATGTTAAAATAATGTGCTTGCATAAGTATGCACACCCTCTTAGAACTGGGGATGTAGCTGTGTTCAGAATTAAGCAATCACATTCAAAATCATGTTAAATAGGAGTCAGCATGCACCTGCCATCATTTAAAGTGCCTCTGATTAACCCCAAATAAAGTTCAGCTGCTCTAGTTGGTCTTTCCTGAAATTTTCTTAGTCGCATTCCACAGCAAAAGCCATGGTCCACAGAGAGCTTCCAAAGCATCAGAGCGATCTCATTATTAAAAGGTATCAGTCAGGAGAAGGGTACAAAAGAATTTCCAAGGCATTAGATATACCATGGGACACAGTAAAGACAGTCATCATCAAGTGGAGAAAATTTGGCACAAGAGTGACTTTACCAATAACTGGACGTCCCTCCAAAATTGATGAAAAGACGAGAAGAAAACTGGTCTGGGAGGCTACCAAGAGGCCTACAGCAACATTAAAGGAGCTGCAGGAATATCTGGCAAGTACTGACTGTGTGGTACATGTGACAACAATCTCCCGTATTCTTCATATGTCTGGGCTATGGGGTAGAGTGGCAAGACAAAAGCCTTTTCTGAAGAAAAACATCCAAGCCAGGCTACATTTTGCAAAAACACATCTGAAGTCTCCCAAAATCATGTGGGAAAATGTATTATGATCTGATGAAACCAAGGTTGAACTTTTTGGCCATAATTCCAAAAGATATGTTTGGCGCAAAAACAACACTGCACATCACCAAAAGAACACCATACCCACAGCGAAGCATGGTGGTGGCAGCATCATACATTGGGGCTGTTGTTCTTCAGCTGGAACTAGGGCTTTAGTTAAGCTAGAGGGAATTATGAACAGTTACAAATACCAATCAATATTGGCACAAAACCTTAAGGCTTCTGCTGGAAAGCTGAACATGAAGAGGAACTTTCAGCATAACAACGACCCAAAGCATACATCCAAATCAACAAAGCAATGGTTTCACCAGAAGAAGATGAAAGTTTTGGAATGGCCCAGCCAGAGCCCAGACCCGAATCCGATTGAAAATCTGTGGGGTGATCTGAAGTGGCCTGTGCACAGGAGATGTCCTCGCAATCTGACAGATTTGGAGTGTTTTTGCAAAGAAGAATGGGCAAATCTTGCCAAGTCAAAATGTGCCATGCTGATGGACTCATACCCAAAAAGACTGAGTGCTGTAATAAAATGAAAAGGTGCTTCCACAAAGTATTAGTTTAAGGGTGTGCACACTTATGCAAACATATTATTTTATTTTTATATTTTTTCTTCCCTCCACCTAAAAGATTTCAGTTAGTTTTTCAATTGAGTTGTACAGTTCATAGGTCACATTAAAGGTGGAAAAAGTTCTGAAATGATTTTTATTTGTCTCATTTTTTTTACATCACAGAAGTGTGTAGGCATTTTATATCCACTGTATGTGCCGCCATTGGTTGCTTTTACACGTTGTAATAGATGTCAGCTCAACATACAATTGTGCAAAGATCAATAATAGAGAAATTTGCGGTATCCCCTCAAAAGCGAAGACTTGAAAACCCTTGAAGATTTATCTGGTTGGGTGAGACGTTGGTAGAGTCTTCTTCTTCTAAACATGTATCTTACATGGTACAAAGTCCTTAAAGGTGTGAAGTATCCAATTTTTTTCAATCCTGGTGTAAAATGGCTAAAAGAGTTATGCCTTTCCACTTCCCGCCGCTCGGTTACCCATGCTTCCCAGTCCCCCACCATTCTCTATTCTTTCTTCTCTAGTGATAACGTGTTGGCACATTTGACCTCTGCAGCCAATTATTGGCTGCAGCAGTGACTTCAGTAGTATCGACACATCACAGCTACAGCCATTACCTGCAACGGGCACATGTCTGTAGACACCTCACCACCGTAGCAAAAAAAAGAGACCAGCAGGGCACTGGGGAAACAGTGTCATTGAAGCATGAAGGGAACAGTGAGGTGATTATTGCTTTTTTTTTTTTGTTCATTTGCACCATTGTAAGCAGTTTTTTTTATTTTTTAAATGTGTTGGACATCTCCTATAAAGGAGTTGTCCAGGCCTAGAAAAATGTTTTTACCTCAAGGTCTGTGCCTGGAATTCCAGCTCAGACCCATTCACTTCAATAGCAATAAGCTGCAATACCTGACACAGTCTGTACAAGAGAGAAGAAATATTTCTGGAAAAAATAAAAGAAACCCCAGGCAACCAAACTATGTCATTAAAGGGGTTGGCCTACTTATTTCCAAAGTGGCCCAAAGCCCCTAATGTGTTAAAACAATAAAATATTGTACATTCACCACTAAGCCCCCATTCTTTTCAACTCCCGTCCTCACCCCCGGTCTGTGTTTACAGGCTATAGCAGTGATCTAGCCATATATGGCATGTGACCACTGCAGCCAATCCGTGGTGTCACTGGTCTTGTGCCATTTACCACTGAGGCCAGTGATTGGCCATATATAGGTAGATCTCTGCTTCAGCCTGTAAACACGGACTGGAGGTAGGGACTGGAACGGCAGTGCTGCGGATAGCGGTGGGAATAAATGGTGAATATATGATCATTTATTATTTTAACACATTTACGGGGAACTTTTGAAATATCTTGGACAACACCTTTAAGTTGCCCCACATTTTACTATGTATGCTAAAATTGTATAAGTAAATGAAACGCGCTGCATTTCCTTGTTTATAGGGATGAAGATTCTTTAATTGTGTAGATTCAAATAAAAAAATCTTTAAAATGAACTAAATCATACATTTACTAAAAAGCCGAAAATCTGGTCGCTCCTCTTTTTTTGTACTAAATAGCTGAAAATCCATATTTTCTGTCAAGTGTTGTCAGGGTGATGCTTAATTCGTGGTGTACACTGTCTACAAGTTCGCCTTTGTAGTTCTATTGCTACACATAATTCATACAATGACCTTCAACTTTATGAGAAGGTGGAAAAGGTGCCAGCAGCTGCGGAGAGAAGCAACATCTCCACTTCAAATTATGCCAAGGACATGTAGGGTGCCTCACCTTTTGCAAGAAAAACTTCAAATAGTTTACAGCACTCAAGATTGATTGTGAGGTCTGCAGGCCTCAAAGGGTACCCATAAAGTTCAATTAAAAATCTCATTAGGATTGTATAGGAGGATCAAACAGAAATCAAAAAAGACTCATGGGAGACAGAGAATGCCTGTCTGATTAGTCCGAGGCCTTCATAAATGATTATTCTGTTACTCAAATAAGATGTCTTCTGTGGTCGGTTAGCGGTAATAGCCAGATTTTATATTCTGCTTGCTTAAATTACGGTTCCAGGTAAGATTTAGTAAAGTGTACAGCCTGTCACTAAGTTATTAATGCTTTAAATCCGACTCAGATAAATGAAGCCTGATACAAAGAATTTGGTATACTGCTAGGAACTAACGACTCTAGAAGACTTCAGTGGAAGACCTTATAGTAGAATAGTGATACAAAGGACGTTTAGTGTTATCCTTACCAGTTCTATATAGATGGAGGGTTGATTACGATACAGTAACATTTAGTTTATTTGGCAAAAAGTAGTATTTTATGATGTGGGTGTCTTCTGTTATTTAATTTATGTATTATTTATTGTATTTTTCTTCCTATAAGACGCACCTGATAAGACACACCTAGGTTTTAGATGAGGAATACAAGAAAAAATATTTTTCATCAGACCTCAAAACAGACCCCCAATCTTCATCAGACCCCAAAATTAGATACCTCAATCGTTATCAGATTTTAGGTCAGACCCCCATATCAGACCTCATATCAGATCCTTATATCAGACCCCATATCTGACCTCAGATCAGATCCCCATATTTGACCTCAGATCAGGCCCCCATATCAGACCTCAGATCAGACCTTTATCAGAGAGAAAATAACTAAATTAACTTACCTCTCCTGCTCTGCCGCCACTCTGTAGATCCGGGGGCCTTTTCTGCACTCACCGCTCCCTGGTCTTTTTTGGACCCCACTCTGCAGTGTGACCTAACTGCATACAACGTCAGGTTATAGTGTGCGCACTACGTCCTGAGGCTGTACGCAGTCAGCAGGGGCTGATTGGCCATAGACTTTACAGGGACATTTCCTGGTGGGTCAATACCCAGGGGGCCGCCCATTCCCTCCTCATGGTTGCCAGCCAGGTACATAAAGACCTTATGCGTTCAGCATTAATTAATGTAGGAGCATTAATGCACTTATGCACCTACCCAGCAGCCATAGGTGCCCTCCTGAATTCAGCTGTATTGCAGTCTTCCCAATCCGCCCTTGGCAGTCAGGACAGCACAGCGCCCGGAAGAAGACCAGGGAGCAGTAAGTACAGACAGAGCTTCACTCACTGCTCCCTGCACATCCTGCATACTAGTGACTATAATGAAAGCGCTCACTAGTATTCCCTTGATAAGAGGCACTGAAATTTTTCTCCCTCCTTTTGTGGGATAAAAGGGTGCCTTATCATGCGGAAAAATACTAAGTTCAAGGATAAGCAGCAGTCCACAACCTCATAAATAAATCAGGTTAATTATAAAAAAACATTTAATCCTCTCATGGGAATTAATGGTGCAAGCAGCGTTGGATCCTGGCTCGTGATCCCAGCTGATGGATTCTCAAACAGATCTGCAGCATACCTCCAGTTATAGCATAGTGGTTTATATTCAGCAATAGGCATCAAGCCTGGAAAAGACTCATTAGAGTCGAAACCTCGCTTTGCTTTGATGCCTGCTGGTGAATAAAAACCACTATGCTATAACTGGAGGACTGTTGCAGATCTTTTTGAGAATTTATCAAGATGAAAATACAGTGTATGTGACGCTATATTTTTTTCATGGGTGTATTTTTTGGGATTGATCCTTGTTTGGATTGTACAGTATTTGGATGCTTCTAACCTTTTCAGTTTACTTTAGTTTTTGGCTCTGTATTTGTCAACTAGTCAATGTATTTTTGGTATATGACCTGGGAGATTGCTTTCATTGTCCCGTATTAGTCATCTGGAGTTGTGATAACACCTTTGGTTGGCATCACTGACCAGTGGGACTCATTACTTGGATTGCTCTTCCTCAACCCTTTCTTCGTATAATTTTACAGTTATTTATATTAGTGCCAGCAGTCTTACCAATATCATCACTATCCATATCAGTTCATGTCTCAATTTCGGCTCTAATTTCCAAACCTCAGACAAATGCATATACGCTAGGGCCTATCATATTGGAAGCCAATTAATCAGTATTTTTTTCAATTCTAAGTTTATAAGGCGTGGAAAAATCAAACATATGTCCATCAAGTTCAACCTGTCATCCTGCAATTTTCATCCAAAGAAAGGCAAAAAAAGCCATTCGGTAGTAGCCAACTTCCTTATCTAAGGGAAACATATCCTTCTTGACTCCAAATCTAACAATCAGAATAAATCTCTGAATCAAATGATCCATCTCCAGTAATCTAGTAACTTGTATAACTTGTAATGTTATCAAAAGAAGGATAGAAGGAAACCAGATAAAGTCCAGGCAAACAAGAGAAGAAGAGAAGAACATAGTAACTCCAGTGTGTTACAATTGTGGTTCATGGTTGGCGCTGTCCTGTGCATGTAGGCCCTGGCTTTCTGTGTGTGAATTAGGGCCATTGTTCTTTCTATCTCACCTTAGTTGTAGTACTGCAAAGGTTAACCTTCTCTTGCTCTGTGTGTTACGCTGTTTACTAATGAGCTCATCCTTCCTTTATAAACTGTGTTGTTTCGTCCTCCCCTTGGCCTAAGCATACAGGTTCTGTCTGGTCTTTCTAGACTGCTGGATCCTGTGTCCCTCTTTGGACCGTGTTCTGCCTGAATCCTTAGTCTGTCTGTCTGACTTGGCCTGTGCCTTTTACATTGATCTGTTTGTCTGCCTGTGCTCTGTCTTATGCCTGTTTTCCTGGATTCTGACCCTGTGCCTCCTGCCCTGCCTCTAGGACTTTTTCTTGGATTCCTATGTATTCTGCCTGCCTCGACTTGGTCAAGTTATAACTACAAGTATTGCCTGATTCTCTGGTGCTTTTCACAAGTGTTTCTGACCCCTTGGGTCAGCTGCTAACTATAACGGGACCATTCCAAAAGTTTGCAACTTGTTGGCTCCCCTGCAATTGAGACCAGATCCCTGTACAGGGGTTAAAGGGTGAAAACAAGGGTGCTGTGTACGACTATACTATCTTTGTTCAAAATGTGAGCAAATTGCCCATTTGGAATCGCACATCGAGTATCTAACCAAGCAAGGTTCAACACTGAGAAGCGTTGACAATTTGGAAAAGAGTTTGCTGCTCACTGAGCAAGCACTCTATGGGGTAGATGTGGGAGAGGGTGGTAGCGAGGACGCTCAGAAAAGTGAGGTAGCTAGCTGGGTAACAGTTAGAAAGCAGGGTAGAGGGAAGAGTGCTAGGGAGGCTAGCCCTGATCTGACACACCCCAACAAGTTTGCTAGGTTGGCAGATGAGGAGATATCAGTTCAGGGAGAGAACTGCTGCAGCCGGACACTTCCTCTGCCAGTCAGGGGAATGTCAGCTCCAGTAAGCAGGGGACTGGGAGAGCAGAGCAAGCCAGACAGGTGCTGGTAGTAGGAGACTCAATTATTAGGGGTATAGATAGGGTGAACTGTCCCAAAGACCGGGATCGTCAAACGGTGTGTTCTCTTCCTGGCACTCGAGTTCGACACATCGCGGATCGGGTTGACAGATTACTGGGAGGGACTGGAGAAGACCCAGCAGTCATGGTTCATATCGGAACCAATGACAAAGTTAGAAGTAGGTGGAGCTTCCTTAAAAATGATTTTGGGGATTTAGGTCACAAGCTTAGGGCAAGGACCTCAAAGGTAGTGTTTTCCGAAATACTATCTGTACCACAAGCCACACAAGAAAGGCGGCGGGAGATTAGGGAGGTAAACAAGTGGCTCAAGAACTGGTGTAGGAAGGAGGGGTTTGGGTTCCTGGAGAACTGGGCCGACTTCTCTCTTGGCTCCAGGCTCTGTTGTAAGGATGGGCTGCGCCTCAATGAGGAATGGGCAGCTGTGTTGGGGGAGAAGATGGCTAGAAGTTTGGAGGAGTGTTTTCAAACCAGGGACTGGGGGGGGGGGGTAATTACGTTATAGGATAGGAAGATAGTGCAGATAGAGATCGGGGGGCAAGGTAGCGGGACTGGGGGAGGAATGGAAGGAGGGACTAGAACAGTTCAGAAGGAAAGGTGTAGGGTAAAAAATATACATAAACCTCTTAAATGTATGTATACTAATGCCAGAAGCCTGACTAATAAAACTGGGGAACTGGAATTAGTGATGTGTGAGTGGGAATAACTGAGACATGGCTGGATGATGGCTATGACTGGGCGGTTAACATACAGGGTTACAGTCTGTTTAGAAAGGATCGCAAAAACCGGAGAGGGGGAGGGGTCTGCCTTTATGTAAAGTCCTGCCTAAAGCCCACAGTCTGAGAAGATATAAGTGAGAAACATGAACATGTGGAGTTACTGTGGGTAGTGTAGTGTGGGGATTCGCTCTAGTAGTTAGGACTATTGGATGCAGTATAAAGGCAAAGTACACAGTTATTGAATCAAACAGCAGTGTGTATTCACACATTGGTGCATCACAAAACGCAGGTGGCTTGGCGTTTGTTCACACACAAGAAAAGTCCATAAACAATAAAAGTCACCTTTTCTCCTGGGTGTTATTTCACACCCTGTTAGCCGTTTAGCCTCATCAAGTCCATAGGCGGCCTGTTCGCCTTTAGAGGGGCCTGAGTCCTCCAGCCCGGCTCAAATCTAAGCACAGCCCCCAGTTCACAGCACACAGACTCCTGAGCTCCACTGTCCAGAGTCCACAGAAAATCTGCTACTAAACGAGATAGACGAGGCGGCAGATCATAATGAGGTCATTATTATGGGGGACTTCAACTACCCAGATATAGACTGGGAAACTGAAACCTGTACATTTCATAAAGGAAACAGGTTCTTGGCAATAGCCTTTCCCAACTAGTTCAGGACCCGACTAGAGGAACGGCCATACTGGACTTAGTATTAACCAATAGACCTGACAGAATAACAGATGTGCAGGTTGGGGGACACCTGGGCAATAGTGACCATAAAGTAATAACCTTCCAATTGTCATTCAAGTGTTTATTCAGGGAGTAACAAAAATACCAAACTTCAAAAAAGCTAATAGGCCACTACTGGGACAAAGTCCTCAAAAATAAAAATACAGCCACAAAATGGGATATTTTTAAAAGCATCCTAAAATGTAATTGTGAGAGGTACATACCTTATGGGAATAAAAGGTTAAGGAACAAGAAAAAAACTATGTAGATAAATAGAACTGTATAGAAAGCAATAAATGACAAAAAAGAAAGCATTTGAATCACTAAAACAGGAGGGGCGAGGAAGCACTGAAAAACTATAAGGAAAAAAATAGAATATGTAATAAACAAATAAAAGCAGGCAAACTAGAGACCGAGAGATTAATTGCCAAAGAGAGCAAAACTAACCATAAAATGTTCTACAATTATTAAATGGTAAAAAGTATAAATCTGAAGGTGTTGGCCCTCTACAGAGCAATGAGGGGGGGGGGGGGAGTTGCAGAGAGCGACGAGGAGAAAGCAAAGCTATTAAATATTTTTTTTCTCCACTGTATTCACTAAGGAAAATAAGCTGTCTGATGAAATGCAGAATGTAAAAGTAAATTACCCATTAAAATTGCCCTGTCTGACCCAGGAAGAAGTACAGCGGCGTCTTAAAAAGATTAAAATAGACAAATCGCCAGGACCAGATGACATACACCCCTGTATCCTAAGAAAATTAAGTAATGTCATAGCCAGACCCTTATTTCTGATATTTAAGGACTCTATACTGACAGGGAGTGTTCCACAGGATTGATGCATAGCAAATGTGGTGCTAATATTCAAAAAAGGTCCAAGAACAAAGCCTAAAAACTATAGGCCGGTAAGTTTAACATCTGTTGTGGGTAAACTATTTGAAGGTTTTCTAAGAGATGCTATCTTGTAGTACCTCAATAAAAATAAGCAAATAACGCCATATCAGCATGGCTTCATGAGGGATCAATCATGTCAAACTAATTTAATCAGTTTCTATGAGGAGGTAAGTTCTAGACTTGACATCGGCGAATCAATAGATCTGGACTTCTCCAATGCATTGGACACTGTACCGTCTGAAAGGTTAGTATATCAAATGAGACTGCTTGGACTGGGAGAAAATGTCTGTATGTGGGTAAGTAACTGGCTCAGTAATAGAAAATAGAGGGTGGTTATTAACGGTAGATATTCAGATTGGGTCACTGTCTCTAGTGGAGTACCTCAGGGGTCAGTATTGGGCCCTATTCTCTTAAATATATTTATTAATGATCTTGTAAAAGGCTTGCACAGTAACATATACATTTTTGCAGATGGCAATAAACTGGGTAAAGTAATTAACACGGAAGAGGACAGTATACTACTACAGAGGGATCTGGATAGATTGGGGGCTTGGGCAGAGAAGTGGCAGATGAGGTTTAACACTGACAAATGTAAGGTTATGCACATGGGAAGGAATAATGCAAGTCACCCGTACATACTAAATAGTAAAACACTTGGTAACACTGACATGGAAAAGGACCTAGGAATTTTAGTGAATAGCAAACTAAGCTGTAGAAACCAGTGTCAGGCAGCTGCTGCCAAGGCCAATAAAATAATGGGTTGCATCAAAAGGGGCATAGATGCCTGTGATGAGAACATAGTGCTACCACTTTACAAATCACTAGTCAGACCAAACATGGAGTACTGTGTACAGTTCTGGGCTCCTGTAAACAAGGCAGACATAGCAGAGCTGGAGAGGGTCCAGAGGAGGGCAACTAAAGTAATAACTGGAATGGGAGGACTACAGTACCCTGAAAGATTATTAAAATTAGGGTTATTTACTTTAGAAAAAAAGATGACTGAGGGGAGATGTAATAACTATGTATAAATATATCAGGGGTCAGTACAGAGATCTCTCCCATCATCTATTTATCCCCAGAACTGTGACTGTGACGAGGGGACATCCTCTGCGTCTGGAGGAAAGAATGTTTGTACACAAACATAGAAAAGGATTCTTTACGGTAAGAGCAGTGAGACTATGGAACTCTCTGCCTGAGGAGGTGGTGATGGTGAGTTCACTAAAAGAGTTCAAGAGGGGCCTGGATGTATTTCTGGAGTGTAATAATATTACAGGCTATAGCTACTAGAGATGTGTCATTGATCCAGGGAGTTATTCTGATTGGAGTCGGGAAGGAATTTTTTTTCCCCTTAAGTGCCGAACTGGATGGACAAATGTCTTTTTTCGTCCTTATGTACTATGTTACTATGTTACACAATTTCCAGCTATTCCGTCAATTTTTTCAGCCCCACTGGATGCGTTTTTTTTTTGTTGTAGAGTTCTTGTGACTGAATGGCATTTTTACCGTCTGCACTTTTTGGTGAGGTTTTTTGCTTAAAAAAAAGCCAGCTTCAGATGTTGGTTGAAAGTTTATGGGGTTTATGAAATGCAGACACACAGGCGTTTTATGGGTAGAGGCCTTTTTTTTCTAATTGCTGAAGTTTCTGCCATCTTGATAACATCCAACACAGAACAGAACTGGATGATATCTTGCATTGATAACAGATTTATGATATAACACATTTATTCAAGGGCACAGGACTCATACTGCTAGGAGGGGGGGGTCTCTGAAGTGCCTTTTGTCCCTTACTTAAAGAGGAGTCCCCTCTCCAGACATCCCCCATGTAATACCAATTCTAGAGCATCTCTAAGATGTGCCATTTCTTTATTACTCCTGCTAGAAACTGCTAATAGATTTCTAACAGTTTGCAATGAAGGTCCAGATGGGTGTTACCAGTTAAGGTGTGTGTCCCTGTCTGACACTATTCAATCAGTTCTGCCAGTGTCAGACTGTGCAGGGACACACCCTCAACTGGTAACACCCAGCTGGACCGTTATTGCAAACGGCCAGTACTACAGTCATAGCTTCTAGCAGGAATAATATAGGAATGGCACAACATAGAATTATAGAATAGAAGCTCCAGTGTTGTTGGACATTACAAAAAAATGATTGAAAGGCAGAGAAAAGATGGAGCTGTGGCGCTGGAATGGCAGGACTTTGGAAAGGCGAGTGTTCTTTTTTGATATTCTGATTCCTGATTGGAGTCGGGAAGGAATTTTTATTCCCCTAAAGTGAGGGAAATTGGCTTCTACCTCACAGTTTTTATTTGCCTTCCTCTGGATCAACTTGCAGGATAACAGGCCGAACTGGATGGACAGAGGTCTTTTTTCAGCCTTATAAACTATGTTACTGTAGTCATAGTAATCCATATATCACAATATCTATATATATATATGTGTAATTAATGGCCGCCACATGTCACTGTAGGGCTGTACATAAAATGATGTTGCGCCATATTTCAGTATGCATCTGCATATAAGGGTTGGAGAGCTCAGTCCATTGTATTTTTGCATTGGCCCGATCCACCACTAAGGTGGCTACAGCTGGCGGATTTACAGGTCCTTCTAAAAAAATTAGCATATTGTGATAAAGTTCATTATTTTCTGTAATGTACTGATAAACATTAGACTTTCATATATTTTAGATTCATTACACACCAACTGAAGTAGTTCAAGCCTTTTATTGTTTTAATATTGATGATTTTGGCATACAGCTCATGAAAACCCAAAATTCCTATCTCAAAAAATTAGCATATCATGAAAAGGTTCTCTAAACGAGCTATTAACCTAATCATCTGAATCAACTAATTAACTCTAAACACCTGCAAAAGATTCCTGAGGCTTTTAAAAACTCCCAGCCTGGTTCATTACTCAAAACCGCAATCATGGGTAAGACTGCCGACCTGACTGCTGTCCAGAAGGCCATCATTGACACCCTCAAGCAAGAGGGTAAGACACAGAAAGAAATTTCTGAACGAATAGGCTGTTCCCAGAGTGCTGTATCAAGGCACCTCAGTGGGAAGTCTGTGGGAAGGAAAAAGTGTGGCAGAAAACGCTGCACAACGAGAAGAGGTGACCGGACCCTGAGGAAGATTGTGGAGAAGGACCGATTCCAGACCTTGGGGGACCTGCGGAAGCAGTGGACTGAGTCTGGAGTAGAAACATCCAGAGCCACCGTGTACAGGCGTGTGCAGGAAATGGGCTACAGGTGCCGCATTCCCCAGGTCAAGCCACTTTTGAACCAGAAACAGCGGCAGAAGCGCCTGACCTGGGCTACAGAGAAGCAGCACTGGACTGTTGCATGTCATTCGGAAATCAAGGTGCCAGAGTCTGGAGGAAGACTGGGGAGAGGGAAATGCCAAAATGCCTGAAGTCCAGTGTCAAGTACCCACAGTCAGTGATGGTCTGGGGTGCCATGTCAGCTGCTGGTGTTGGTCCACTGTGTTTTATCAAGGGCAGGGTCAATGCAGCTAGCTATCAGGAGATTTTGGAGCACTTCATGCTTCCATCTGCTGAAAAGCTTTATGGAGATGAAGATTTCATTTTTCAGCACGACCTGGCACCTGCTCACAGTGCCAAAACCACTGGTAAATGGTTTACTGACCATGGTATTACTGTGCTCAATTGGCCTGCCAACTCTCCTGACCTGAACCCCATAGAGAATCTGTGGGATATTGGGAAGAGAAAGTTGAGAGACGCAAGACCCAACACTCTGGATGAGCTTAAGGCCGCTATCGAAGCATCCTGGGCCTCCATAACACCTCAGCAGTGCCACAGGCTGATTGCCTCCATGCCACGCCGCATTGAAGCAGTCATTTCTGCAAAAGGATTCCCGACCAAGTATTGAGTGCATAACTGAACATAATTATTTGAAGGTTGACTTTTTTTGTATTAAAAACACTTTTCTTTTATTGGTCGGATGAAATATGCTAATTTTTTTAGATAGGAAATTTGGGTTTTCATGAGCTGTATGCCAAAATCATCAATATTAAAACAATAAAAGGCTTGAACTACTTCAGTTGTGTGTAATTAATCTAAAATATATGAAAGTCTAATGTTTATCAGTACATTACAGAAAATAATGAACTTTATCACAATATGCTAATTTTTTGAGAAGGACCTGTATGACCCTTCCTA
Source organism: Bufo gargarizans (assembly GCF_014858855.1). Lineage (NCBI taxonomy): Eukaryota > Metazoa > Chordata > Amphibia > Anura > Bufonidae > Bufo > Bufo gargarizans. The sequence goes on along the minus strand of NC_058085.1, from coordinate 338,268,399 downwards.
CATAAGTTGACCCCACCTGCTGCCTGTTTAGACCGACCTATTCTGTGAGTCTACATTTACATTTTTTTCCAAAGCCACTTTATGTTCCCAGTCAACTTCTGTAGCTTCATCTAACCGAGAACTCTCAACAAGCTCTTCTTCTCCATCAGTCTATAACATCCTCGGCACTTGCTAAATGCAGTTCTAACACAATCAATACATTGTGCAGATAGTTGCCGAAATACCTTTTCTTCTCTGTCCCCCCCCCCCCCCCCCACATCGAACAAAGGCGTTATTGAGGACTCGCTTTATTCACAGATTGCCTTGACTCTTAATGACCACCCTACTTTTGTTCTGCCAGTCACCTGGAAGGCTCTTGATAAAGATTTAGCATCATGTTCTAAGTGTCAAGCCTGTCAGTAGTACTGAGCCATATGACCAGAAGGAAGAAAAAAAAAACGCACAGGGAGCTATTGATTACAGCTTCTCGATGTCACTTGTTCACTAGGATTTAGGTATTGATGAGGCTGCATGTGAAAACAAGCTCGGTCCCTTGTGGGGCCTCTACCCCGAAGAACAAAATGCAAACTTAGAGAAAATATGCAGCTGGTTCTGGAATCAGAGGGATTCCGATATCGATTGAAAGGCTCCTTCATGTTATTTTTTTGTTAGAGACAAATCTATGGGTTTGGAAGTTTTATAGTATTTGAAAGAAAGGAAGAAAAAAAAAGGGTCTGTGTAAATGATGGATTCGCGTATTGGACGAATTAGATTTCACAGCGTGAGGATTTCAGTGCAGCTTTAATATTGCAGCTCCTAGGATATTGATAAAAATTACATTTTATGCAGCGAAGGCTTTCAAATAGAGAAGTAGGGTAATATTCCCCCTAAAACCGCCTAAGGGCTGTAATAAATTTTCGTAAGTTTAATTGTTTTAGCAGACTGGATATTTGCACCAGACGTAGGCCCTGACTAAACTGTGTTTAATATTTTAAAATTACAAATCTTTTGTCCTGTATAATACCTCATTTAATAACTTCCCTGTGGTTTAAGGTTAGTTAGAATTTTCCATTTCCACATCTGCATTGCTAAGTACGATTATAAGGCTCTAATCAATGCTGCCTTTTACACCGGATCCTCCAGCACTCGACGTTTCGCTGCCTTATGAGCTTTTAACTATTTCATAGGCATCCATGTATTTTATAGAAAGGGTGGATGGTATAGACAAGGTTCTGCTACAAGAGAACGTCTACTTTTTCCTTTGTCAGATCAGGGACATAGCTGTGGAGGAGAGGCCAGAGACACACGTGCCCCGGTGACAAGTGTCAGGGTGCCAGCAGGCCACTGCTTTGAAGATTTTAGATACAGAGCTAGGGAGATGAAATTAACTTTTTAGGCTCATCAAAGGAACCCTAGCTAAGGTTCACGATGGATTAACATCATAAAGATCGGGCCAAGTTTTGGTTTAGAGTTTTTGTTTTTACCTCCCCGCCTTCCAAGAACCATAACTTTTTTACTGTTCCATTCACATATCCTTATGAAAACAAATTTTTTTTTTTTGTGGGACAAGTTGTTTTTTATAGTCCCATTTCATTTACCATAGCTTGTATTTTATAACATATTGTATAACAGAAACAAGTATTTGTCGAGTGAAATAAAAAAGATAAAAATGACATGATGAGCTTATTCTGCGGGACAGTACAATTCCGGATTCCAAATTTATATAGTTTTTTTATTTATTTTATTACTTTACTTTAGAAGAAGAAAATCCCTTTATTTTCCCTCAGTGGGGAAATTTTGTCATAACAGCAGCAATCACATTCACAACAGGAGCAAAAATAAGAGTAATTGGAAATTAGAGAGCAAAAATACAAGAAAAACATAACACTGAACTTACTTAAAAAATTCACTACTGGGTTTTTAGGAACTGTGGTGGTTATAAATCCTAACCGCTGCTGGGAGAAAGGACCTACGATAAAGTTCCTTCGTTCACCTTGGATGCAGCAGTCTGTCACTGAAGGAGCTCTCCAGCTTCACAACAGCTTCATGCATGGGGTGGGAGACATTGTCTAACATTAATGTTAACTTTGCACCTCCTGAACTTGATCAAGGGGACAACTAGAACAGAGCTGACCTTAATGAGCTAATCTAATCTCTGTCTCTCAGCCACAGATAAGCTGCTCCCCCAACAAACCACACCATAGAATATGGCTGATGCCACCACTGAGACAAAGAAGGTCTTTAGGAGCATCACCTGCACTACAAAGGACCTTAGTCTCTGCAACAGATAGAGTCTACTCTGACCCATTTTGAAAAGAGCATCAGTGTTATGGCTCCAGTCCAGTTTGTTGTTCAGGTGAACACCCAGGTACTTATAAGAGTCCACCACCTCAATGTCTGTTCCCTGTATGTTCATCGGAACCAAAGCAGAGGGTCTGTGCCTGCGGAAATCCACCACCAGCTCATTGGTTTTGCCCGTGTTGATCTGGAGCTGGTTACGCTGACACTAGTCCACAAAATCCTGTGTCCTCTGTCTGTACTCTGAGTCGTCCTCACCTGTGATAAGGCTGACTATGGCAGAGTCATCAGAGAACTTCTGTAGGTGGCAGCCCGGGGAGTTGATGGAGAAGTCTGCAGTGTAGAGGGTGAAGAGGAACAGTGCCAGCACTGTTCCCTGTTGTGCCCCAGTACTGCAGAACAGCTTGTCAGAGACACAACCGTGAGATTTAACAAACTGTGGGCGTTCTGTGAGGTAGTGAAGTATCCAATGTGACATGTGGTAGTCCACTCCTGCCATCTCCAGCTTGTCCCTCAGAAGTCCAGTGTTGAAAGCACTGGAGAAATCAAAAATCATGATCCTCACAGTGCTTCCAGGCCTCTCCAGGTGAGTTAGAGCTCGGTGTAGTAGGTAGATGATGGCATCATCCACCCCAATGCCAGGCTGGTAGGCAAACAGCAGTGGATCCAATGAAGACCTCACCAGCGGACGAAGTTGGTTGAGAACCAGCCTCTCGAGGGTCTTCATCAAGTGTAAGGTCAGTGCTACCGGCCTGTAGCTGCTGAGGTATTTCGTGTGTGAGGTCTTTGGCACTGGGGACAATTTTTTTTTATTGCATTGTACTCATTTTTTTAATTGGTCTTTATTGAAAATATTTCATATGTAATAGCAGCCTTTGGATTTTTCTGTATTTTCAGTCAGACGAGGAGCAGACAGACTCCCTATCTCTGCTCTTTATAGCTCAGTTCTTATCTTACTGATAAGAATGTGGCTTAAATAAGTGTTTTTGACCTCTAAGCAGTTTAGAGATAAGCGTTATTAGATGGCACAAAGTGAAAGTACCAGTCTTACAGTCAGAAGAACAGTTAACCCTTTGTGACAGAATGGCTCAATATTTTAATAAAGGCCAATTGGAAAAATGAATTTTAGCCAAAAATGCGATCATAAAAAAAATTACCCCCAATGGTGTACATAGCCTTCGAATTGGGAATGGGGGGTGTGATTTTAATTTTTTTTAAACTTTGTTCTATTTTTATCACTGTAAAATTTAGTCCACTTAGAGACTTGAATATGCAATTTTGGGATTGCTTGTACCGTAGACTGCAATAGAATACTATTGCAGTCTATGGGCTTTTTACAGGATGCCACTGATCGGAGCACCATGGGGACTCCGATGGGCAGAGGAATCCCCTCCCTCTGTCTAAATTCTCAGGTTACTATTAAGATAAGTCTGGTCCCGGTTATTGTGGCTGGGTGTCAGCAGGATTAAATAGACGACACTCCACTGCATATAAAGTGGGATCAGCTGATACGTTGCTCCATACACCTCTCACACCCTACTGATGTACTGATAGATCAGGGGTCATGAAGTTAATGCAGAGTTAATACAATGTTCAACAATTTTCACTACCCATTAATGGACCCTATTGTTCATTGGTGGTAAACATTTTTGACAGAGTGCACCCAATTTTTTTTATAATTTTTCTGGTAAATTCACAAAGTAGCTATAAGGCTGGCACTAATAATATAAATTTCTATTTAAATAGAACCTACATATTCCACAGCACTTTACAGTCCGTGGGTGCAAACAGAGTCATAAAGAACATAGCAACAAACAAGTCAACAATTAAAATAATGAAATCAAGTCAACAATAAAACAATGAGGGCCCTGCTTTGAAGAGCTTACAATCTATAAAATAGATAGGGGTGACACAAAAGGTAACAAGTGATTGATTTGTGCAGTGGTCCAGCCATCTTAAAACATAATAGGGGAATAGATATAAGGCTGCATGAGCCAACCAACAGCCGATATCTGTAGTGCTTCTGAGTGCATGGGATGTGGTGGAGAGTTGATGATGGATTAGGTTAGGGCCACTTTCACACTGGCGTTTCAGGGTCCGCCTGTGAGATCCGTTTCAAGGCTCTCACAAGCGGCCACAAACGGATCAGTTTAGCCCCAATGCATTCTGAATGGATGCGGATCCATTCAGAATGCATCAGTTTGGCTCCGTTCCGCCTCCATTCCGCTCTGGAGGCGGACACCAAAACGCGGACACTTGCAGCGTTTTGGTGTCCGCCTGGCTGTGCGGAGCCGAACGTATCCGTCCTGACTTACAATGTAAGTCAATGGGGAACGGATCCGTTTACATTGACACAATATTGGTGCAATTGTAAACGGATCCGTCTCCCATTGACTTTCAATGTAAAGTCAGGAGTCCCTATTAATATACCATCGGATCGGAGTTTTCTCCAATCCAATGGTATATTTTAACTTGAAGCGTCCCCATCACTATGGGAACGCCTCTATGTTAGAATATACAATCGGATTTGAGTTAGGTCGTGAAAACTCAGATCCAACAGTATATTCTAACATAGAGGCGTTCCCATAGTGATGGGGACGCTTCAAGTTAGAATATACTAAGAACTGTGTACATAACTGCCCCCTACTGCCTGGCACCACCCGATCTCTTACAGGGGGCTGTGATCCGCACAATCAACCCCTCAGGTGCCGCACCTGAGGGGTTAATTGTGCGGATCTCAGCCGCCAGACCCCCCTCCCTCCCCAGTATTAAAAGCATTGGTGGCCAGCGCGGCCAGTTCAGGGGTTAATTGTGCGGATCACAGCCCCCTGTAAGAGATCGGGTGCTGCCAGGCAGCAGGGGGCAGTTATGTACACAGTTCTTAGTATATTCTAACTTGAAGCGTCCCCATCACCATGGGAACGCCTCTGTGTTAGAATATTCTGTCGGATCTGAGTTTTCACGATTGTGAAAACTCAGATCTGAAAAAGCTGTTATGCAGACGAATCCGCACTGAACGGATACCATTGTTTGCATGTATAGGTGCGGATCCGTCTGTGCAGATACCAGACAGATCCGCACCTAGCGCAAGTGTGAAAGTAGCCTGATACTTAAGGATAGTGTGGAGGGACTGTGAGTGGAGGAGAGTTAGATCAGGGGGTGTGATAGACTAACCTGAAAAGATGTGTTTTTCGGGAGCTCCTAAAACTGTGGATGTTATGAATTAACCTAATTGCTTGGGGTAGGATGTTCCAGAGAACCAGTGCAGCTTGGGAGAAGTCTTGGAGACGTAAGATGCATGTCAATCGTAAGTCATTGACTGAACGAAAGGCATTGGTAGGATGGTAGAGAGAAATGAGGGAAGAGATGTAGGGGGGTACAGCACTGTGGAGAGCTATGTGGGTGAGAAAGAGGAATTTAAATTCAATCCTGTACTGTATGGACTGGAATGGCACTACACAACGACAGGAAATTGAAGCAAATTGATGTAAAGCGTCAATTGCAAAAAATCTCAAAATGAGTCTACCATGGCTTTTCAGTGATTTGCCATGATTTTCTGTTCCCATGTAAACTCGGACTAAATATGATCAAAAAGGGGGGAATTTATCAGTGACTATTAGAAAGGTTGCAGATTTTGGTGCCAAACTCTTTTGTGCAAAATTAGGTGATTTTTCAACATTTTCCACCACTGTCGCCACTGTAAGATCCTCACCTGCTTTGCACTCCAGGGGAACCAAGAGGGGTCCTCGTGGAGTTGCGGGACAGGTTATGCGTGTCTCTGATGCACCAGCGCTGACCCCTTTGCGAGCCAGTGCGGAGATGCGTTCGCGTGGACATCGGAGGGGAGGACCGTCGGAGTCCCGGGGACAGAGTGGCCAGGCGAGTGACAAGACGCCGCGGCCAGGGTTGTCTCCGGTGTCTCCTGCGACTTCCGTTTCCGCATCTGGGTCCACGCGCTCGCATACTCGCGCTGAGTCAATCATGCGTCCGTGCGTACGCACGAGGGCAGGTTCGCAAAGGGATACACGGTCGCGAGTACGCACTTCTTATGCACTTCGTCGACCAGTGGCGCATATATTACTGACTCGCAAGAGCAAAGTGGATTAGGGAGCCAGCCATGGGTTAATCAACTTGTGATTGCCTTAGGCCTTGTCCTCAGGTGCAGGGCAATTTGTTCACCTATGGTAGTGGACACTTGGCACCCTGGGATTGGTCAGCAGGCATTTAAAAGGAGGTCTCTCAGGGTGATCAGTGCCCACTGTTATTTTCCCTCAACCAGGTATAGGTCACAACTCCTAGTGACTGAAGACTGCCAGGAACTTTGTCCTTACAGCGGACCCAAGATCTGGAGTGACTCGACTGCCAAGTGCACAGCATCATTCAGCACTGGTTGGGACTATTCCTGGAATCTCCTTGCCTGGTTTTTTGTTATTATTCCTTGTTACCAGCAAGTGTCCTGGACGTTTATGTTTCTGGTGAATAAACACCTTTTTGCTTTCATCACTGGTCTGTTTGTTGGTGCCTTGCATTACAGAACAGTGGGCCCAACTAACAGTTGCCATGGACAAGATCCAGCAGCAGCTGAATGAATTAACGGGAGCCGTTAACTTGCTGTTCCAACGACGCCCAAATATACCAGCAGCCGCTGCAGCGCAAATCCAAGAGCAACTGACAACACAACTGTGATGGAGGAGGTTCAGCAGCTTATCCAGGGAGCCTCAGCACTACCCGTCACTATCGCAAGGCATCAAACAGAACCTAAGATCCCTCTGCCTGACCCCTTCACAGGAGAGCGACAGGAGTTCTTAAACTTCAGGGACTCCTGTCTCCTTTATTTCCAGTTACGACCGATGGCTTCTGGCACTCTCAGGCAGAGAATTGGGATTGTAATGTCACTGCTACATGGAGACCCCCAACGTTGGGCATTTAACTTGCCTCAAGACCATACAGCTTTTTCGTCAGTGGATGCCTTCTTCGAGGCTATGGCTGTGATTTACGATGACCCGGATCGTACTCGCACCGCAGAGACCAATCTTGAGCATATTCAACAAGGCCGCCGCCCAGCTGAAGAATACGCTGCAGAATTCAGGCGATGGGCAGCTTTCACCACCTGGGGCGACGCAGCCCTACGCCATCGCTTCCGTTTGGGACTTTCGGAAGCGGTCCGGGATCTTCTTTTGGCCTTGCCTACCCCCTTCTCGTTGGAAATGGCTATCTCTCAGGCAATCGATGCCGACAGGCGAATCCATGAGAGGCGAGTGGAACGGTCGTCTCGGTTTTCATCCTCTCGACCACATCCAGGGCCTCTAAAATCGGCCGAAGAGCCAATGGAGGTTGGATCCTCCCATCTCACACAGGCAGAACGAGCTCGTCGCCAACAGAAAGGCCTGTGCCTATTTTGCGGGAAGTCTGGACACCTCGTTAAAACCTGTCCCCTCCTGCCGGCGGGAAACGAATGAACCTAGGGGGCATAGAGGAGAACCCCCTAGGTGCTATTATCCCTCCTCCAAGCCGGGTGATGGTATCCATATCCTTATGGTGGCAAGACAAGGTCCATGAGTTTTCAGCACTAATCGATTCTGGGGCCGCTGGGAATTTTGTGGACTCAACCTTGGTTCGTCGACTTGGCATCCCGTTGATCCAGCCGAAAACCACCATGTCAGTGACCGCGATTGATGGTTCCCCTCTTCAAGATGGTCGTGCAGTGTGGATGACTCCGGGAATACAGGTAACGGTGGGGGCTGATCATCGGGAGACCTTAAGCCTTTTTGTCCTTGACATGCCATCCACTCCTGTGATTTTGGGTCTCCCTTGGTTAAGGCTCCATAATCCAGTAGTGGACTGGCGCTCGGGTCTTATCTGTCAGTGGAGTACGGAATGCCTTACTAAGTGCATTCGTCCCGACCTGTCACTAGCCTCCATGGAAGTATTAAGTACTTTACCACAGCAGTATCATAATTTCCGAGATGTGTTCAGTCCTCAGGGGGCTGATGTATTACCTCCCCACAGGTCATATGATTGTCCTATAGACCTGTTGCCAGGCACCATGCCACCACGAGGGCATCTTTATAATCTCACTGGGCCTGAGGTTCAGGCTCAGCGGGAGTATATTAAAGAGAACCTTGAGAAGAATTTCATTCGTCCATCCACTTCCCCTGCTGGAGCTGGATTCTTCTTTGTGGAGAAGAAGGATGGAGGCTTGAGACCTTGCATCGATTATCGTGCCCTTAATCGGATTACGGTGATGAATCGGTATCCACTGCCTCTGATTGATGATCTGTTTTCTCAGGTGGCAGGGGCCCGAGTCTTCACCAAACTCGATTTAAGGGGTGCTTATAATTTAGTTCGCATTAGAGAGGGTGACGAATGGAAGACCGCATTTAATACCAGAGACGGGCATTACGAGTATCTCGTGATGCCTTTCGGTCTCTGTAATGCTCCCGCGGTCTTCCAGGAGTTCATCAACGATGTTCTCAGAGATTTCTTGGATAGATGTGTTGTTGTCTATCTAGATGACATACTAATCTACTCCTCGGATCTGGTCTCTCATCGGAGACACGTGTGTCAGGTTTTCCAGAAGCTGAGGGAGAACCGCCTCTATGCCAAACTTGAGAAGTGTCTGTTTGAGGTGAAGGAGTTGCCTTTCCTGGGGTACATTATCTCAGAAAAGGGATTGGCTATGGACCCATCCAAACTTTCTGCTGTCTTGGATTGGCCTCAACCTAAGGATCTTAAGGGGTTGCAGCGTTTCTTAGGCTTTGCCAACTTCTACCGCAAGTTTATTAAGAATTTTTCTGCGATAGTAGTACCTCTCACCAACCTCACTAAGAAGGGAGCTAATCCTTCTAAGTGGACGAGAGAGGCAGTCAGAGCCTTTGAGACGCTGAAACAGGCCTTTTGCACGGCACCAATTCTTACTCATCCAGACACCTCCAGACCTTTTGTTCTCGAGGTCGATGCCTCAGAGGTCGGTGTAGGGGCAGTTCTCTCACAGTATTCTGGGGACCCCGAGAGGTTACATCCCTGTGCCTTCTTCTCTCGGAAGCTCTCTCCAGCCGAGTGTAATTATGATATCGGCAATAGAGAGCTTCTGGGAGTAAGATTGGCTTTTTAAGAGTGGAGACATTGGCTAGAGGGTGCAGAACATCCCATCACGGTTTACACTGACCACAAAAATTTGGAGTATCTAGAGAGTGCCAAAAGACTCAACTCCCGACAAGCCAGGTGGGCATTGTTTTTCACCCGCTTCAATTTCCGCCTCACTTATAAACCAGGTTCCAAAAACGTGAAGGCAGATGCCCTGTCCCGCTGCTTCCCTGAGGCTGCTTCCGTCCTGGACTCTGAGCCAGAAACCATTCTCCCAACTAAATGTTTTCTTGCTGCCCTGGGGGCCGCAGAAGTAATGGAGGACTTGTCCTCTCTTCTTGAGCCCTCACAGGCAGAGAGTCCACCTGACAAACCCGAGGGTCGATGGTTCGTACCCATTAACCTTCGATTGGAGGTCATCCGACAGCTTCATGACTCAAAGTCTGCCGGGCATTTGGGTGTTAAAAAAACACTTGCCCTTGTTAAACGTCACGTGTGGTGGCCCAACATGTCCGTGGATGTTAAGGCCTATATCCAGGCATGTACTGTTTGCGCCAGATGTAAACCGTCCCGGTCTGCCCCTTCTGGGACTTTACTCCCACTGCCTATTCCCCAGGCTCCATGGACTCACATTTCCATGGATTTCATCACAGATTTGCCAAGGTCCTCTGGAAGTACGGTAATCTGGGTAGTGGTGGACCGTTTTAGTAAAATGGCCCATTTTATCCCACTCCCTGGATTGCCCTCGGCCAGAGAATTGGCAGATCTGTTCTTGAATCATGTCTTTCGATTACACGGAGCGCCGGATGACATTGTTTCAGACAGAGGAGTGCAATTCATCTCCCGCTTCTGGCGTTCTTTCTGCTCCCGATTGGGTATTAATTTGTCTTTTTCTTCTGGTTTTCACCCAGAGACCAACGGTCAGACGGAAAGGACTAACCAGACCCTGGAGCAATATCTCCGGTGCTTCGTGTCAGACTGCCAGGAGGAATGGGCAGCGTATCTACCCTTTGCGGAGGTGGCTTATAATAACTCTGAGCATGCTTCCACTAAGATGTCTCCGTTCAGGTGCGTGGGGGGCAGGGATCCAAGACTCTCTTCTTTGGCCGGACCCTCCACTGACTCACCGGTGGTGGATCAGTGTCACGGAATGTGTACAGGTAACAAGGCAAAACAACATGCATAAATGTCTCGCTGGATCCAAAAGCTAAGGAATGAAAGGGAGACCCCTGTAGAAGACCTGGCACTTTCCCTGGCTGCTCAGCCTATGCATAGATCCGAATGGTGGAGGTATGCATATCCACGAACCTTGACTATAAAGCCCTGAGCACCCTACAATAGTGAGGGGACACGACCACCGGCTCCCTACACCAGACACGGAGGGAGTCAGGGTCACCTGGGATCCAGCAAACAGAAAATAACAGATAACAGTGTAACACTTAACTTTGTGGAGGAGAGGAGAACCAGATGGGCAAGCACACATACTCCAGGAAGAAATATAAGCCGCCCAGAAAAGCATTCTGGGGAAGAATTTAAAGGGAAACAATTAGTCCAACACATAACAGCTGAGAGACGCTAATGAGAGGAGGAGCTGAATACCACAACACAGAACTCAAGGGGGAGGTTCTGAAAGGCCTCTGTCAGAGCTTCTCAGCTGTCTGGTTGTGACAGTACCCCTCCCTCTACGAGTGGACTCCGGACACTCAGAACCCACCTTCTCAGGATGGGACCTATGGAAAGCCTTGATGAGACGAGAGGCTTTAATGTCCGTCACTGAGACCCACATCCTCTCCTCAGGACCATACCCCTCCCAGTGAACAAGGTACTGAAGAGAACCGCGGACAAGACGAGAATCCACAATCCTAGAGACCTGAAATTCAAGATTCCCATCAACCATAATCGGAGGAGGAGGCAAAGGCGAGGGTACAATGGGTTGAACATAAGGTTTCAATAAGGACTTATGAAAAACATTATGGATCTTCCAAGTCTGAGGAAGATCAAGACGGTATGCAACAGGATTGATGACAGACAGGATTTTGTAAGGCCCAATAAACCTAGGACCCAACTTCCAGGAGGGAACCTTCAATTTGATATTCTTGGTAGACAACCACACCAGATCACCAACATTCAGGTCCGGACCAAGCACACGTCTCTTATCAGCCACACGCTTATATCTCTCACTCATGCTCTTTAGATTATCTTGAATCTTTTGCCAAATAGATGACAAAGACGAGGAGAATCTGTCCTCATCAGGTAAACCAGAAGACCCCTCTCCCGAGAAAGTCCCAAACTGTGGATGAAACCCATATGCACCAAAAAATGGTGACTTATCAGAGGACTCCTGACGACGGTTATTTAAAGCAAACTCAGCAAGGGACAAAAAAGAACACCAATCCTCTTGATTCTCCGCCACAAAACAGCGCAGATATGTCTCCAGATTCTGATTGACGCGCTCTGTCTGGCCATTCGACTGCGGGTGGAAAGCAGAAGAGAATGACAACCGAACCCCCAAGCGAGAACAGAAAGCCTTCCAGAATCTGGAAACAAACTGCGTGCCCCTATCAGAGACTATGTCTGAAGGAATACCGTGCAATTTGACAATGTGATCAACAAATGCCTGCGCCAGCGTCTTAGCATTGGGCAAACCAGGAAAAGGGATGAAATGCACCATTTTGCTAAAACGGTCCACCACCACCAGAATCACAGTCTTCCCCGAGGAACGAGGCAGGTCCGTGATAAAGTCCATGGACAGATGTGTCCAAGGACGGGAAGGAATGGGTAAGGGAAGGAGAGGACCTGATGGCCGTGAATGAGGGACTTTGGCACGAGCGCAAGTCTCGCAGGCTGCCACAAAACCCTCAACCGACTTACGAAGCGCAGGCCACCAGAATCTCCGAGCGATGAGATCCAGTGTGGCTCTTACCCCCGGGTGCCCAGCAAGGACCGTATCGTGGTGTTCTTTAAAAATCTTGTGTCTTAAAGCGAGAGGCACAAACAACCTCCCAGGAGGACAAAGATCAGGAGCCTCTGACTGGGCTGCCTGCACCTCTGCCTCCAATTCAGGAAAAAGAGCAGAGACCACCACACCTTCAGCCAAAATGGGACCCGGGTCTTCAAAATTCCCGCCTCCCGGAAAACAACGTGACAGGGCATCTGCCTTCACATTCTTAACTCCAGGGCGGAACGTGACAACAAAATTAAACCTAGAAAAGAACAACGACCATCTGGCCTGTCTCGGGTTCAGACGCTTGGCTGACTCCAAGTAGGCCAGATTTTTATGGTCAGTAAATACGGTAATAGGGTGTCTGGCTCCCTCTAGCCAATGGCGCCATTCCTCAAAAGCCAACTTGATGGCCAACAATTCCCTATCTCCCACATCGTAATTTCTCTCTGCGGAGGAGAGTTTTCTTGAGAAAAAGGCACACGGTCGCCAATTGGCAGGAGAGGAACCCTGAGACAAGACCGCCCCCACACCCACCTCAGAAGCATCAACCTCAACTATGAAGGGTAACGAAACATCAGGTTGCACCAAGATGGGAGCGGAAGCAAAACTCTCCTTGATATCAGAAAAAGCCTTACGCGCCTCTACTGACCAAGAAGAAAAATCTACCCCCTTTCTGGTCATATCAGTGAGTGGTTTAACAATAGAAGAATAATTCAAGATGAACTTCCTGTAATAATTGGCAAAGCCCAAAAAACGCATCAGCGCCTTTTGATTCTCAGGAAGCTCCCACTCAAGCACAGCGCGGACCTTCTCTGGGTCCATGCGAAAACCAGAAGCGGAGAGAAGAAACCCCAGAAATTGAATTTCTGGAACCGCAAACACACATTTTTCCAGTTTCGCATATAATTTATTCTCCCGCAGGATGAGCAAGACCTGACGTAAATGTTCCTTATGAGTTTTGAAATCGGGAGAAAAAATCAAAATGTCATCCAAATACACCAATACAAATTTTCCCATCAAATGATAAAAAATGCTGTTCACGAAATGCTGGAAAACGGCTGGGGCATTCATCAAACCAAAAGGCATAACCAAGTTTTCAAAATGGCCCTCAGGGGTATTGAAGGCCGTCTTCCATTCGTCCCCTTCTCTGACCCTGACCAGGTTGTATGCCCCTCTTAAATCTAATTTGGAAAAGACTTTAGCCCCAACAACCTGGTTAAATAGGTCCGGGATCAGAGGAAGCGGATAAGGGTCACGAATTGTGATATTGTTCAGCTCCCTGAAATCCAGACAAGGTCTTAAAGAACCATCTTTTTTCTTAACAAAGAAAAAACCAGCGGCAACAGGTGACTTCGAGGGTCGTATGTGTCCCTTTCTCAGACTCTCAGAGATATAAGCACGCATAGCGATCCTCTCAGGTTGGGAAAGATTGTATAAACGAGATTTAGGCAGCTTGGCGTCTGGGATGAGATTAATAGGGCAATCGTACTCCCTGTGCGGGGGCAAATCCTGAACTCCACTCTCAGAGAAGACATCCGAAAATTCAGAGAGAAAAGATGGTATAGTCTTAGTAGCAACCTCAGAAACAGATGTCATGAGGCAATTCTCTCTGCAAAAGTCACTCCAACCATTTATTTGCTTCGCTTGCCAATCAATGGTGGGGTTATGCTTAGTGAGCCAGGGCAGCCCCAACACCAGCGGGGTGGGCAAACCGCTAAGGACGAAACATGACACATCCTCAACATGAGCATCACTCACAATTAAACGGATATTGTGAACTATGCCCTTTAATGATTTCTGAGAAAGTGGAGCGGAATCGATAGCAAATACAGGAATATCCTTTCTCAAAGCGCACACCTGGAAACCATGAGTTATCGCAAAGTGATTATCAATGAGATTGACCGCTGCTCCACTATCCACAAAAATCTCACAAAAAATGTTCTTGCTCTCTAGCGCCACCCTAGCCGGCAGGACAAAACGGGAACTACAAGCAAACGGAAAATCTTCAATCTCCGCCTCAATCCTGCCAATAGTAACAGACGGAACATTTTTCAAAGATTTTTTCCTCTTTGTTTCTTTATTATACCCAGAGAACTGCCTGAATCTCCTAGAGGGACAAATATTTGCCAAATGATTAATACCTCCACAACAAAAACAAACCCTCCCATGCGGGCTGAATCTTCTATTGTCAGAAGCAATCAACCCCAGCTGCATGGGCTCCTGCTCAGAAGGGGCTGACAGCGACTGAGACCCCTGCGCAGAGAATGGGACCGCTGCACAGTCCTGGGACCGAGTATGACAGGAAGGAGAGATCTCTCCTCTCTCTCTAAGACGCCTGTCAATACGAACGGCCTGAGACATAGCAGAGTCCAAAGAAATAGGCCTTTCATGAAAGGCAAATGCATCTTTCAATCCCTCTGAAAGACCATGGCAAAATTGACTTCGGAGTGCAGCATCATTCCAACCAGTATCAGCTGCCCAACTCCGAAATTCTGAGCAGTATATTTCTGCGGATTGTTTACCCTGGCATAGGAGACGTAGTCTAGACTCCGCCAGAGCAATACGATCCGGATCATCATATATCTGACCCAGGGCTAAAAAGAATTCATCCACTGAACGGAGGGGCCGTGCCCCCTCCGGCAGCGAAAAGGCCCAGGACTGAGCGTTACCCCTGAGCAGCGATATAATGATCCCCACCCTCCGTTCCTCATCACCAGAAGAATGGGGAAGAAGGCGAAAATGGAGTTTGCAAGCCTCTCTAAAACGCACAAAATTCTCACTACCCCCGGAGAACGTATCCGGGAGCGAGATCTTAGGCTCAGAACAAGCTCCATGAACGCAAGCTGAACCGGTCACTTGAAGCTGAGAAAAAGTCTTACGGAGGTCAGCTACCTCCAATGAAAGACCCTGGAAGCGTTCAGCCAAAAGTGAAACCGGATCCATGCTTAAGACGGTTTTGGCGGCTTATAATGTCACGGAATGTGTACAGGTAACAAGGCAAAACAACATGCATAAATGTCTCGCTGGATCCAAAAGCTAAGGAACGAAAGGGAGACCCCTGTAGAAGACCTGGCACTTTCCCTGGCTGCTCAGCCTATGCATAGATCCGAATGGTGGAGGTATGCATATCCACGAACCTTGACTATAAAGCCCTGAGCACCCTACAATAGTGAGGGGACACGACCACCGGCTCCCTACACCAGACACGGAGGGAGTCAGGGTCACCTGGGATCCAGCAAACAGAAAATAACAGATAACAGTGTAACACTTAACTTTGTGGAGGAGAGGAGAACCAGATGGGCAAGCACACATACTCCAGGAAGAAATATAAGCCGCCCAGAAAAGCATTCTGGGGAAGAATTTAAAGGGAAACAATTAGTCCAACACATAACAGCTGAGAGACGCTAATGAGAGGAGGAGCTGAATACCACAACACAGAACTCAAGGGGGAGGTTCTGAAAGGCCTCTGTCAGAGCTTCTCAGCTGTCTGGTTGTGACAATCAGTGGTTCAAGGATAGACGTTCCATTTGGTCGTCGGCCCAGCGTAATCTCCGCAGTGCGGTGGCGCAACAGAAGAAATTTGCTGATCGTCATCGCACCGTAGAGCAAAAGTTTAAGGTGGGAGATCAGGTGTGGGTCTCCACCCGGAACATTCCGCTGCGTCAGCCATCTTCCAAGTTGGGTCCTCGATTCATTGGCCCATACCCAGTGACACAAAAGATCAACCGAGTTACGTACAAGGTTGCTCTTCCACCGTCGATCCGAGGAGTGAACACCTTTCATGTTTCACTTCTCAAATCGGCAGCCGACTCCGCTCCCTTCATTCAGACCCCATCCCCGCTGGAGGTCCAAGGGGTACCGGAGTTCGAAGTGAACAGAATTTTGGACTCTCGTTTTGTCCAAAGGTCTCTTCAATACTTGGTGGACTGGAAGGGTTTTGGTCCAGAGGAGAGATGTTGGATACCTGCTCGCCAGGTGCATGCGGATGAGTTGGTGGCAGCCTTTCACCGGGATAATCCGGGGAAAGCTTGCTTGGAGTCTTCAGAGCCGCCTCCTCGAGGGGGGGGTAATGTAAGATCCTCACCTGCTTTGCACTCCAGGGGAACCAAGAGGGGTCCTCGTGGAGTTGCGGGACAGGTTATGCGTGTCTCTGATGCACCAGCGCTGACCCCTTTGTGAGCCAGTGCGGAGATGCGTTCGCGTGGACATCGGAGGGGAGGACCGTCGGAGTCCCGGGGACAGAGTGGCCAGGCGAGTGACAAGACGCCGCGGCCAGGGTTGTCTCCGGTGTCTCCTGCGACTTCCGTTTCCGCATCTGGGTCCACGCGCTCGCATACTCGCGCTGAGTCAATCATGCGTCCGTGCGTACGCACGAGGGCAGGTTCGCAAAGGGATACACGGTCGCGAGTACGCGCTTCTTATGCACTTCGTCGACCAGTGGCGCATATATTACTGACTCGCAAGAGCAAAGTGGATTAGGGAGCCAGCCATGGGTTAATCAACTTGTGATTGCCTTAGGCCTTGTCCTCAGGTGCAGGGCAATTTGTTCACCTATGGTAGTGGACACTTGGCACCCTGGGATTGGTCAGCAGGCATTTAAAAGGAGGTCTCTCAGGGTGATCAGTGCCCACTGTTATTTTCCCTCAACCAGGTATAGGTCACAACTCCTAGTGACTGAAGACTGCCAGGAACTTTGTCCTTACAGCGGACCCAAGATCTGGAGTGACTCGACTGCCAAGTGCACAGCATCATTCAGCACTGGTTGGGACTATTCCTGGAATCTCCTTGCCTGGTTTTTTGTTATTATTCCTTGTTACCAGCAAGTGTCCTGGACGTTTATGTTTCTGGTGAATAAACACCTTTTTGCTTTCATCACTGGTCTGTTTGTTGGTGCCTTGCATTACAGCCACTTTCCCGAATAGGAAGTAAGGCATAGTGGCAGGGAACATGGCCTCCCATTGCCCAACTGATTTACTTTAATTTATGCCAGTTAGTAGTGTAAATTATAGCACAAATCTTTGCAGCTCATAGCTGGCCCAGACTTTATTTTCTGGTGCATGGACAAAGATGCCACCAATCTGTGCCTCTCAATAAATTTGTTGCATCTTGCTCCAGTGCACTTTGAACTAAGAATCGGGTATAAAATGCTAGTTTAATAAATTCCTCCAAAAAATGTATAACAGGAAGTGCCTTCCACAGGGACTTTCATAACATTGATAGTCTTGCAATTTTTTTAACAGTGGCTTAAAGGGGTTGTCTCATCACAGACAATTGGGGCATAATGCTAGGATATGCCACCATTGTCTTTTAGGTGCGTGTCCCACCGCTGGAACCCGCGCCTATCTCGAGAACGGAGCCTCGCACGGTGGTGGCTGGAGGACTCCGGTCCTGCCTACATAAAGCCGGCTCCTCATAGAAGCGAATGGGAGCATACCGCGCATACATGGCCCCCGCTCTCATTCATTTCTATGGGGCCGACGGAAAAAGCCGAGCCAGTGCTCGGCTATTTTCACTGGCCCCATAGAAAATGAATGGAGGGCGTCTGCACACGCGCAATGAGCCCTCCTTTACTTGCGGGGCTCTGTTCTAGATATATGTGCGGGTCCCAGCGGTGGTACACGCACCTATAAGACAATGGGGGCATATCCTAGCGATATGCCCCCTTTGTCCATGATCATACAACCCCTTTAAAGAGGATGCCTCCAAATACAGTGCATGCTGTAGGATACCCATAATGGTGGGAGCCACAGGGCCCCTATAACCATGACAGACCCGGGTCCGCTTCTCTCGATATTACTGAATAGCGTATTTAGACATTTACACCCAAAAAAAAATTGGCAAGTAGAGGCTCTTGAGTGTCTTACAAAAATCTGTCCAGCCGTTTCCTGGGTCTGTTTTTTTTTCCAAAAGGGACAACAGGTATGGAAGACATGATGGCTTCTAAGAGGGATAATCTCTCCTCAATGGCTAATCTTCTGCTGGAATATAGGGGCAAAATGAATGATGCATAACCTTCCAAAAGTCTAGAAAAGTAAATGACAACCAATTGAGACAATGTAATGGCTGGCAGTTTTGGGAAATTTAGAGAGAGGAGGAATGGCACAATGCAAAGTCCAGAATTTGTATTTTATTAAGTATGTAGTAAAACAGGCGTGGTGACAGGTCCTCTTAAATATGTCAAGTTTCCATCTTGAGGTTGTGACTACTAGACCTTTTCTAGTATGCGAACGAAATGACCATCCTTGGTCTCCTTAGGTGTTTGCTTCACTTAGAGTAAAATCTCGAATGTCAGTCATATCGGGTGTTGATCTTCACTCCGAGTACAATCACTTGCTCAGCATCCTTGAAAAAGTCAGAGGGATTAAACTTCCAGACAACAGCTTTTATCACTCGGAAAAGTAGAGGACAGATCCTCCTCAAGGTAGACCTACAGAGCTAGAAATTGCACCCTGGCTGTGGTATCTGAAGGGCAAAAAGATATCACAGGAGAAGACATCAGTATTGTAAATGCTACATGGTAGGTGGTGGCCCTGTTATCGATCATACACTGGGGCCCAGAAACTTCAAGTTACGCCTCTTCCCACCAACACAAACGCCACCCAAGCTTCTTCTAGATATGAACAATTGTTATATCTAAATGTTCCCCAAAGACCTGCATCTTTACCAGAACATAAGGTAACTTCAAGGCAAAGAGACTCAGTGTTTCTCACGAAAGGACTGTGCGTTCCTGGGTGTTTTAAATTTTTCCATAGATCTGTTTATGGCAATTATGTTTAATTCTGTAGCCGACAATTGTCTTGTGTTATACCTGATTGATTTTTGAAATAATTTTGTAATTGGGGTCACAAATTACTAATATAATTCACTCAAACCTGTGCGTTAGTTTGCTGAATTTGATTATGGCAGAGCTGAATGGCGCACCCCTGAGTTTTTGTGATTATAAAATAGATCAATATTGTTAGGAGGAATCTAAGTCTGTGATTTCCTCGGAGTATTCTGACAGACTTGTAAAGCTCAGATTCTATACAGGAACTAACTAATGATATGAAGATTGAATTTTTAACTTAACCCAGTTATATGGAATAATTTTATTAGTTAATGAACATTTAGAACTGTGTGCACTGGGTATTACAGCACCTATTTCGGAAAACGCAGTAGTCCTTGAAAGGATTGTGGTATCTAATGGCTGGTTTATGAGATCATTTGCATATCTTCACCCAGATACTTTGCACATTTTCATTCTGTCTCTTCCCAATGACTGTTTTTCGAGACAAAGGACAGCTGTGCCCGTACAGAGGTTGTGTCCAGCCGTTGCATCTCTTTACTTTTTTCATTAATGTTGCTTTTTTTGTGTGCTTAGAATGCTATATTGCAAACTGAAATAACAGGATCAAAGATGTTTGCATATGATCTTCGTATGTTGTGCTAATTAGTACGTTAATGTGCTAGTATATGGTACTGCAGCCGATACTTGTCCTGTATTAGCACTATGTTAGATTTAGTTGGTTGGATTTGGTTATTACCAGGGTGCATTTATCCAGACGGTTCTATTATTCTTTGTTTATGTTCTGTTTCGATATTAGAGTTCTGCTGAATCGGTCATCCAATACGATTCAGGTCCATATTCATTCTACCTGAATCGAAAGTGCTCCAATTGGCCTGAAAATTTGTGTATGACACTCCTAGGACTCATATTTTTTTCTCTTTAGTCTCTTGCTTTTTTATAATTTTTTCTTGCCTTCTCTGTCTCTCTTTCTCTATAGAATTTGCCCAATTAGAATTTTTTTAAAAATTGGGATCGGATGCAACTCAAATGTTTACAGAATTCGGGCCAACCTTGATTAGTTTAGAATTGATTCACTCCCCTCTAGTCTTGTTACATAACTCCAGCATATTATGAAATTATGAAGCACTGGACATAGATTGTAGTTTCCCACATTAGTCCTGCTTCAAGGGTTGATCACTGTCTCATTCCAACATAGCAAACACGCTCAGGTGTAAGAGTAAATCTCAGGTACTGTGTAAGAGTGTGGGCAATTCATTGTGAATTACTCTGCTCATGATAATAGTTTGCCTCCTCTCCTACATGGTCAAGACATGAGGTGTTGGAGCCAGTGCTAAAACATATTCTACATTCCTCAAACCAGCACCTGAAGCTGAAGATTTTTGTAATTTCATGTGATTAAAAAGTTTGTATTGCCAATGAGCTACTCAATAAAATGTATTTCTATAGCGCCACCTGCTGTTTGTTATTTTATATTATTTTTTGTCCATCTCACTTAGGGTGCTTTCACACTAGCGTTTTTCTTTTACGGCATAGAGTTCCGTCCTAGGGGCTCAATACCGGAAAAAAACTGATCAGTTTTATCATAATGCATTCTGAATGGAGAGCATTCCGTTCAGTATGGATCAGGATGCATCAGTTCAGTCCTTCTTACGTTTTTCGGCCGGAGAAAATTCCGCAGCATGCTGTTTTTTTCTCTCCGGCCAAAAATCCTGAACACTTGCCGGAATGCCGCATCCGGCATTCATTTCCATTGAAATGTATTAGTGCCGGATCCCGCATTAAAATTGCCGCATTGACGGATCCGTTCTTCCTGTCGGCGCATGCGCAGACCTTTAAATCTTTGAAAAAAATAAATACCAGATAAGTTTTTCTGGATAAGACACCGGAGAGACGGATCCGGTATTTCAATGCATGTGTCAGACGGATCCGCATCTGGATCCGTCTGACAAATGCCATCCGTTTGCGTCCGGATGCCTGCCTGCTGGAATCCTCTGCCGCAAGTGTGTAAGTACCCTTAGCTGGTCGAACATGCTCAGTTTAAATCTTCAACTGCCACCAGCCATATGTTCTGTTAGAAGCTGTGGCAGTTATAGGGAGAGCTGCAGCAGAAAGGACATGCCCCCTGAGCTGCCAGGCTGAAGATAGTGTAGAAGAGCAATGAATGTGGACTCATCTACAGTACAGGGCTGGTTCTAGCTTTGTTAGAAAGGTATTGTCATGTACAATACGATGGCTTCTTTTCATTTTTTACATCAATCATGGGATAACCCCTTTAAGTACTGTGTGGCAACAGTTTCATCGGGTTGAATACCCACATTTACTATAATTGGTGTTTCTTAGGCCACTCTAAAAAATATATATAGTCAGAGTGATTTTTGCCAATAAATTTGGCACCTTGAAGACTGTCTAAAAAGCAAGCAATTCTGCGCCTATGAGCAGTCACAGCTTTGTGCCAAAATTTGCACCATTTTCCGTCTTTCTTCCTAGCCATTCTATCTAAAACTTGGAGACGACTCCAACTCCTTGAAGGCCATGCCCACTTTTCTTGGCACTTTCAAAATTTAAGTAGTGCCAAGAAAGGTCAACATTTTTGTGCAAATGTGCCAAACATCATGATTTTCACCTTGTTTTGGCGTTACTGGTGTAAACTAGTATTATCTAGTATTATCTCACCGTTATATCCATGTTTTTGGATCTGTTTATGGTAACAAGAGGTGCATTTTGGGGTGGGTTTACAGCAAAAGAAAAATAATGCTGTAATTAATTTCTTAAATTCAAATTTTGACAATTGACGTCCTCTTCTTGGGACTGACCATCAATAGATCGCTGGGGGTCTGACGCTCAGCACTCCGGCAAATTAGCTGTTTTAAGGGGCCGTAGCAATCGAGCAAGTTCAGTGACCTCTTCATTGCTTACATTGCTCTTTACTTTTACTAGTGGCTGTGCTGGGTACTTAAATTTTTTTTTCCCATTAAATAACTTCTGATGTGTCCCCAAAAGAAGGTTAGCTGGGGAGCCTTGAAAAGATATTGTGATGTAACCGTAGAGTGTAAAGAATTAGCCTTGTGACCACAGGAAGTTCCACACATCTCAGGGGGGCCCCTTTTCAAATACATGAAGATTTTTTTTTTACCCAGCATCTAATGTTGCATGCACATTAGAATTATTCATGAAGGCCTTGTAGTTTTTGGGCTGGACTTAACAATCGAAGGTGTATGGGTGGACCACTTGACTGTTCAAGGTCTGGTGAGAATAGGGATTGGCACAATTTTCTTCTTGGAGATGAGTGGAACAAGGAGGTCTTTGGTATCCACCATGCCCACTTGGGGTGATAACGATCAGTTTTTGGCAAGTTTTTACTGCCTTAGATTAGCTGAGGAGTTACTCTCAAGGTGTGTGAGCTCATTAGTTCTACTAATACTCGCCATAATAATATTTTTATGGTTTAATATTTTAGCATATCAAGTGTCAATTGTCTCTTGGAAACTGAAAATTCCTGTTTGGTTGCAGGAGGAAATGGCTGTGAACGTTGTACGCTGCGTGACATTATTGTCCGATTATTGCATTGCTTAGCACATTTGAGTCGTTCTGCCATGTGGTGTCTGATCCATTCTTCTCAGATCTCACAGTTCAGTGTAATCTTGCTCAGAATAAGCTCTACTATTAGTCTTGGCTGAGAGCATACATCGTTTAAGTGACTATTACAAGCAATTATTGTGCCCAGTTATAGAATTTACATTTGCTACAGTTCTGACTGTCTTGGTGGTTGAGTCATTTGTCACTAATTATCCGTTCTAGCTATGCCTGAACCACATCTTCCAAGTCTTTTCCTCATCTTTCATGTAATTCTCAATGTTTTTTCTCCAGCCTTTATATTTTCATATCTTGGCACTTCGGTTGGGAATTAGGATTAGTCACACCTACGTTATACACATTCCCATATTAGCTAATAATGTCCATATCTGCATATTGGTCTTTCTATTCTAACCACTCCAGAAGACAACCAACCAATTGTCATTTCAGTTGTCTTTTTAAGTGAATAGCCTACTAGATCTGCATCATTCTAAAGCATTTTTCCCAACCAGTGGCTTGGGAGATACACTTTGTTCTTGGGTTCCTTAAATGTGGCGCCCCATTTGTTGGCAGCTTTGGATTTGTCACCATTGGTTTGACCTATGGCTTGGACTTCTGTCGGTGACTCTACCTCCTCCTTTACATTTGTCACTCTCACCCCTCCCCTTTATGACCCATGGCTACCTCCTTACTAGCCTTCCATGCCTCATCACTGACACGTCTTGCTACCACCTAGTGACTATTCTGAGGGCATGAAGTCCGAACCTTCTTGTAGGAGCCCCTTGTGAAGAACAAATGGAACCCTTAGACTCTGAACCTAATTTTAAATTGTGTTTAAATTTAATTTGCTTAGCACAGAACCTACAAAAGATTGGGAACCCTTGCTGTAGCATTATCTCATGGTCTTGACTAAAAGAACTGATATACAATGTTTTGGAGGGAGGTGGGGTGATCATGAACGCTCAGTTGACTATCTGGCACGCTACTTTTTCAGTCTGTTCTGTTGGGATTTACTAATTAGAAGAGCACTTGCTCAGCATTATGAGGCTTTCTAAATGGTGTCATCATTTTAAGGGGCTGTTTTAAGGTAGATTATTTTTGTAAGATATACTGCTTTCTTCACTCACACGCCTGCAGCGTTTTTCTGTCCGCGATGTGGTGCGGAGCAAGACGGATCCTTCCTGGCACACAATGTAAGTCTGACACAATCTAGCACAATAGAAAACGGATCGGTCATGGCTATAGAAGACATAATACAACCGGATCCATTCATGACGGATGCATGCGGTTGTATTATTGTAACGGAAGCGTTTTTGCAGATCCATGACGGATCCGCAAAAAACCGCTAATGTGACAGACAGACAGCTATGTAAAAGGCAGAAACATAGTGTATCAAGATACAGAAAGCAGGTGGAAACAGCAAGTAACAGATTAAGCAGATAGGAAAAGACCAAATGACACTGAGCAAGATCTACACAGGCAAGCTGAAAAAAGAAACAGAAGTTAGTGTTAGACCCTTTAAATAGGCCTTGAGACATGACTCGGATATTAAGTAAGCCAGTATCTCATCTGCAGCCAGCTGTCTCGGGGTGATTGCTTCTCATCAGTGCAGAGCAGAGAGTACTGACGTAACTGGTTGAGAGGCCTAAGTCAGGATTGGGAGGGTATATATAGGATAGCTGCCTTACAATCCTGATTTAAGATTCTCACCCAGTTAAGCCAGTACTTGTTAAGAGCTTATTTGCATTGCTTTCCAGAAGAGCATGTATGGCCTAAAAAGTCTCCTCACACCGATTAAGCCGCTCTCTCCCCAAGGAGATAGTACCCCCCAAATTGTAAAATCAGGTCACAGCTCCCTCTCTCCGCAGACAGGAAGTTTAAAGCAGAGAAGCTACGACCAGAGCTGGTCCCAGGTTCAAGACAGTGTTCACTTCATAATGCTGGGAGTAGACACAGAGCAGAGTAACTGAGCATGCTCGACCAGCAGCAGGAGAGAGCGGACAGGTCATAACTAAGGGTACTTTCACACTAGCGTCGCTGGATTCCGGCAGGCAGTTCCGTCTGCAATCTGTATGCAAACGGATACCATTTGTAGACGGATCCGGATGCAGACCCATCTCACGAATGTATTGCAATACCGGATCCGTCTCTCCGGTTGTCAGCCGGAAAAACGGATCCGGTATTTATCTTTTTTACATTTTTAAAGGTCTGCACATGCGCAGACCACAAAACCGGATCTATTTTTCCGGAACACTTAGGGCCGGATCCGGCATTAATGCACTTCAATGTAAAATAATGCCGGCATTCCGGCAAGTGTTCTGGAATTTTGGACGGAGAAAATACCGCAGCATGACCGTAAAGTGACAGAACTGAAGGCATCCTGATGCATCCTGAACAGATTGCTCTCCATTCAGAATGCATTAGGATAAAACTGATCAGTTTTTTTCCGGACGGAAAAATAGGACGGAACTCAATACCGGAAAAGAAAAACGATAGTGTGAAAGTACCCTGAGGGATGCAGGAGTGTGAACAAGGCAGAGGGAGACTAAGAAGTAAGCAGGTATTATTAGAGAAGAGTGCTAAAACGTTTATTACTGTATATTAGATATTTGTAAAATCTGCACAGTTCTTTCAAAGCAGGGAACCAGAATACCCCTTTAATTGTCTTCCTGCATAATTAGGTCCAGAAAATTATATTGCAGGTCCCTGTATGTGAATGTATCACCAGGATAGCACTGCAGATTATGTTCTGTCTTCATTCTATATAGTAACCATTTTTGTACTCCTGTAAAAGGACATTACCAGGAGCGTTGCTAAAGGGGTTGCATTTAGGGGTGGTATTTGTACCCAGACCTTGTTGCTTCTGCCACATATGAAGACACAAGTACCATAACTGGCACATGGGTGGTGGGTGCAGTGTTATACATTTTGCATGAAGGTTCAAGAGCTTCAAGTTATGCCTCATCCCTGCCCCTTTATATTTACATTTGGAAGAGTCGTTTCCCTTTAGGCTACATGCACACGATCAGGATTGCGTGCGGATTTTCCGCGTGGATTTGCGTGCGGAAAATCCGCGCCGTAGGTCATGTACATTGTATTCTATGAGAATTTGAAATTCTCAATGCACATGATGCAGATTTTTTCTGCGCGGATTTTGACCTGCGGTGCGGTTAAAAATCTGCAGCATGTCTTTTTTTTTTTTTTTTCCTGACCGGATTTTCTTCATTCACTTAGTGAAATCCGCATGCGGAAAATCCACACCGAATCCGCACGCAAATCCGCACCAATTAATGCGGATTGACCGCACAGATTTGCCTGCGAACACCTGCGTATTTCAGTGCAGATTCTCCGCACATGAATCCTGAACGTGTGCATGTAGCCTTAAAGAGATCTCTACAATTGTGGACGTATTTACAGCATGACTAAATGACCTTTTACATGTCAAATTTCCTTAATTTTGCCCATCATTTTTCCAAAAATGTTAAAAATATTGAACACCAGAACTTTAGAACCTTCCTTCTATATTACTGGCTACCACTATAGTAGCAAATATCATTTTCAAGGAAAAATACTGAAGATTTTACATGGAATTATTCAGTGGACACCCCTACCCACCTTATGGAAGATCTTGCTTCTGTTCATTTCTATGGTCAGAGAGAATATTTCCCTTCATTATTTATTCACTATGTAGTTTCATTCTTGTTTATCTGCTTATAGATGAATAGAAATGAACCTGATTGCCAAATTCTATAAAAACATTACAATGAGGGCTTTAGTGACCCAGGTTCCACATGGGTGCCGCCATGCGTGAGGCGATTGATGCAGCTGTTGTCAGTAGCGGCAGTGGATCAGGTGTGGCCTAATTCATCCAGATTATCAGGAATGTCGGGATGTATGGGATAGAAAACAGTAGCATCCAATAGGCCTGGAGAGATGCCAAGCTTCTGGGATAGGAGAGGCCCTCCCTACATACGCTAGCTAATAAAATCAGGAGCCTGAGTTTGGAAAATTGCCATGTAGGATTTATGGAGAGAGGAGTAACAAACAATGTGATGCACTGGTTGTCACCAAAATGGTATATATATAAATGAAATTTCATAATCTCATATATCTGACACCTGATAATCCAGAATATCTATGTCACAACTGTAGGAAGGGACAGACAAGGACAGTGAGCCCCTGAACTAGAACCCAGTCCGCATTCCCTACATACTTGCTGTAACAGCCCTAAATGGCAGAACCGCAACTGGATGACAGTCCCTACACTAGTATAAGTGCAGGATAAACGAAACACAATATGGACAACACAAATGCAGAGTCGTACAAAATAGGCCAGGACCAGACGGGCTAGACAGTCCCAAAACGTGAGACAGAGAGTTGTCAGAAGACAAGCCGAGGTCAGAACCAGACAGGCTATGCAGTAGAAAAACGTGAGACAGAGAGTTGTCAGAAGACAAGCCGAGGTCAGAACCAGACAGGCTATGCAGTAGCAAAACGTGAGACAGAGAGTGGTCAGAAGACAAGCCGGGGTCAGAACCAGACAGGCTATGCAGTAGAAAAACGTGAGACAGAGAGTTGTCAGAAGACAAGCCGAGGTCAGAACCAGACAGGCTATGCAGTAGCAAAACATGAGACAGAGAGTAGTCAGAAGACAAGCCGGGGTCAGGAACACTGGGAACAAATAGCAACACAGGAACAAGGGAACCAGCTAGAGCCAACAAAGACCATCACTGGCAATGGTGTATTTATATAGAACGCTGAGTCCCTGGATCAGAACCTGATGTGTCCATTGACTCAGGGCTCCATTGGTCAGAAATGCAAGTACACAGTAATAGAGCAGCTAAGCTATCAATCAGCCCATTGCTAATCTTCCCCAGGAATGTTCGCTGCGGGGAGAAACAGAGCTTGCATCCTGTTACTAAGGATGCGGTCGCGTCACCAGGAGGCACGCCAAAGCTGAGGATGGCATAGCTGGAAACTGAACACGGAGTTCCTTACAATCTAATATTCCACCACTTCCAGGACATACAATTTCAGGAGCCCAGAAGCAGAAGACTGAGCAGATGTCCAAAAATTATTAAGAACTTCCCATAAAAATATATATAAAAGTTAGGTCTCATGCCCCCTTGCAGCTTTGTGCTGTGCAGAACCATGACGGAGCGCACGCAGATTGTTATGGTGGTCACAGACCTCCTTGTGCCTCCAGTTTGATGCAGAGCATTGCATCAAGGGTAAAATATCTCCCACATACAACATGCAGTAAACCTCATTGAGTGGCACGCGAAGCCCCGGCTAATCCGTAGTACAGAGTCACCTGGCATTCCATGTGCCACCATAAAGTACATGGCTGCTTTTCTCATCCTTAGGCCTCATGCACACGATCGTTCCGTTTTTTGTGTTCCGCAAACCGCAATTTGCGTAACGGAACGGGCGGCCCATTGTAGAAATGCCTATTCTTGTCCACAAAATGGACAAGAATAGAACATGTTCTATTTTTTTGGCGGGGCCACGTAACGGAGCAACGGATGCAGACAGCACACGGGGTGCTGTCCGCATCTTTTGCAGCCCCTTTGAAGTGAATGAGTCCGCATCCGAGCCGCCAAAACGGCGTCTCGGATGCGGACCCAAACAACGGCCGTGTGCATGAGGCCTTAAGGTGTATTCACATGGTGCAGTTGTGCCACAGTTTTTGCCACACAGCTAGAAACTCATGGATTTTTACTGCAAATTGCTCCAGCTCTGTTGACCATGGACCCATTAAAGTCAATGGCTCTGCAGAAAAAATACAGACGGCATCGGTATTTTGCGGATCCGCGATTTGCGGGCCACAAAATGGATAAGGTCGTGTGCATGAGGCCTTAATGAGGTTCTGCAGTTTGTTTAAACTGATGATCTATCCTCTGGATAGATCATCAGCATCTGATCGGCGGGGGTCTGACACCCGGGACCCCCGCTGATCAGCTGTTCGAGGAGGCAGCGGCGCTCCAGGAGCACCATGGCCTTCTCACTGATTACCGCTGGCCCAGTGACGTCACGACTAGTATCATCTGGCCTGGGCGCGGCTAAGCTCCATTCAAGTGAACAGAGCTTAGCGCCGCCCAGTCCAGTGATACGAGTCGTGACGTCACTGGGCCTGCAGTAAACAGTGAGAAGGCTGCCGCACTCCTGGAGCAGCGCTGCCTTCTCAAACAGCTGACCAGCAGGGGTCCCAGGTGTCGGACCCCCACCGATCAGATGCTGATGATCTATCCAGAGGATAGGTCATCAGTTTAAACAAAGTGCAGAACCCCTTTAATGATCTGACACCTATCGTGCCTCACTGATTCCAGTTTAAAGGAATTCTTCTGCATATTATTACAATATATAAGAAAAGACACATATGGCGGCACTATTTCACTGGTAGAACAGTACAACACAACTTTCCCTATTCTAAACTTCTCAATCACTGCACTGCTGTTTTTCTTCAGCCTTAATTCCGAATAGGTCCTTAGATAGCGGAAAATATAACAAAACAGATTCATAAAGCAATAAATTTGAGTGCAGGAGAAAAGTGTAATTAAACTACATTAATCAAATATGTTTTTTGATAAATTGAACCGTGAGTTCATGCCAGGTTTGAACGACCTGGGTGTGCGATTTATACCCGAGACGAGTCGATGGAATAAGAATTTTATTTCCGGGTGATTTATGTTCTGATTTATGGAGCTGCACAATTCCATGTTGTTGGTGGAATAAGATCTATTTGTGATAGTGTCGTATACGATGGCAAGGGCTGTGCACCAGTTTGAAAGGAGTTGCGGGCAAAGCAATTTTCTGAAAAAAATGTGGTGCTGACCATTTGCATGGAATGCCACCTGCTAACTGGTTTTATCTGGAGTCCTTTATAAGGTGGCATCTATTTATTTATTTATTTTCAGTTTAGGGCTTATTTCTGTATTGTAGAAAAACTTGTATTACTACATAGAATCTATTAACAAGTTGCTGCTGACAGATCTATTATTATGTTTCTCTGGTATCTGTGTACATGATGCTGACTGTAACTTTATATGAGCTTTGTGTGTGATTGGCCTATTAAAGGGGTTGTCCAGTATTATATCCTGAGGAGAAGGCCATCAATATCAGATCAGTGTGGGTCCAACACATGGCACCCCTGCTGATTAGCTGCTCGCGAGTAGCTCCGGTAACAGAAGTCGACGCTGGAACTACACTGCGCCGTGCACTGGGCGGGGCCTGGAACAGAAGCAGCGCTGCAATAACTAGTTCTGTCCACTACCCAATGGATTGAGCTGTTTAATCCTGGAGCTGACATCAGACGCTCAAACTACTCGGGAGCAGCCGATCGGAGTGGGTTTCGGGGTATCCAACCCCCAGTGATCTGATATTGATGGCCTTTTTTAAGGATATCAAAATACTGGAATACCCCTTTAAGATCTTTTGTGTTTTTTCTATAAGGCTGGAATCACTAAGAATTTTGTTGCATATTATATGGTGTGTATGTGTCTATAATCAGGGTGTCCGTGAAGAATAAACCTGTACAGAAGTGTAACGCCCTCAGAAGTGTACAGAGTGTGGACCCACTGTGTCACTTGAACAGATTTGGCTTAGGGCTACTTCTGAGGGCGTTATCTAAGTAGCTTCCACTCCTATACAGGGATCTGGACTTCAACCACTACCTCTTGATGTAGTCTCCATTCAAGTGACTTCTGACCCACGGGGGTCAAGAGTCAACAGTGCAGGGCACTGAGGGATTAGGCATCAGCCATAGTCAGGTCAAGGTCAGGGAAGGCATTATAGGGTTACAAGAGAGACCAGGCAGAGGTGAGGTACAGGAAACAGGCAATCAAACATGACACACCTTAGCAGAAAATTAGCAAACTAGAACCTGTTGCTCAGGCACATTACCGCCCCTGGCTGGGAAAGATTAGGGTGTGTGCTTACTGGCCCTTTAAGAGCAAGAGGGAGAACACGTGTGCACCGTAGGGGCAGAGAGAGGCGTTGCCAGCTGAAAGCATGCTTCAGTCTACGTGGAAGAAACATTGCCGTGGCCCGCAGCTATGAAGCGGGTGAGTAAGGCAGCGGCCTTGTCCACTAGCAGGAAAAACAGCTTTAATGCCCCCTCCAGCTCTTCTTGTTGGAGGTGCTATTATACGTAACATTTTATCTCATGCATTCACTAAGACATTTGAAAAAGAAAAAGAATTTCTGCCTTTAATAAAAATGCAATCATTGATTGATGCAATCATTTCATTCCAGAAAATAAAACTATTTCTTTTTAGATGCAGTTTTATAGGTATTTTTAATTTGGTTACAAAATGCAGTGTGTAATAGCACAAAGTTATCTAATGCAACTAGTAATTAGTTATATGTTAATCAGCCGTATTTGGATTTTAGAGCATTGATGATAGAAGGGGGTGTTTGAAGGAGGGAAAAATGTATATTGCTTACCTCACCGATCCACTACTGTTCCATTACTGCTCCGGTCTCCACTGTTTTTCACTTCCTGGTTTTGGCTCAACGCAGCAGGAAGTCAGCGGGTAGTCCAAGCTATTTCCTGTGTGGTGCGCCAGAAGCAGGAAGTGGAGAGCAGCGGGACAAGGCAGCAGCGGAATTATCCATTTCGGACCCTTAAAAAAAATCTTACTGGAAACCCCCTTTAAACGTTTATTGACAATCTAGTTATAATAAGATCTGTCAACAGCAGGAAGCTGGCGGGATGAAACAGGTCATAGATTTTACATTTGCAATAATTGGATTTAATCTTTAAAAGGCATCTGTCAGCAGTTTTGTACCTATGACA
This sequence comes from Bufo gargarizans, assembly GCF_014858855.1. NCBI lineage: Eukaryota > Metazoa > Chordata > Amphibia > Anura > Bufonidae > Bufo > Bufo gargarizans. The sequence goes on along the minus strand of NC_058085.1, from coordinate 338,236,935 downwards.
CTGGCTGACCTGTTACATGTGCGCTCGGCAGCTGAAGGCATCTGTGTTGGTCCCATGTTCATATGTGTCCTTATTACTGTGAAAAATGAAGTTTGAATACGTGCAAATGAGCCTCTAGGAGCAACGGGGGCGTTGCTGTTACACCTAAAGGCTCCGCTCACTCTGCAACTACCACGTCCTCTGCTCTCTGATTGACAGGTCCAGGTATGTTGATGTTTTCACTGCCTGGTCCTGTCAATTAAAGTGCAGAGGACTCGGTAGTTGCAGAGAGAGCAGGGCCCCTAGGTGTAATGGCAACGCCCCCGTTGCTCCTAGAGGCTCCTATGCATATATTAAAACATGATTTTTCTCAGCAATGCGGGCACATATAAACATGGGACCAACGCAGATGTCTTCAGCAATTGCTCGGCGAGACGAGGGACATGAGAGAGTCCTACACATCAATTATGGTAAACAGCACGCCATTATAATGTATTAACATGGACTTTCCCATATATTTTATACGCTGCCGTATCCGCAGTGAAGGATAGAGCCACTTTTTTGTACACATTTTTACAGATGCAGTTAAAGTGCTTTGTGTCTACTGAGAGCGAGATTCGGCCTACGTCCCCCCTCCCCATCATATAACATATTTTGGACCTTACTCATATCAAGCTCATCAATCATTGATGTCAGCCCATTGTATCGTTATCATGAGTGAGTGCAGAATACATGTTCCTCTGGAAACCAAATACTTGTGTTCTGTGCCCTTTGTGAAGGCAGGTCCTGCCATAAAACAGAAGGACCCTGGATACCACAAGCTGCGAAATGATTCACATTAACTTCAGATATTAGCAAGGCAAATACTGGAAGCGCGAGACGGATAAAGATTCATCTGTAAAGCCGGATTTAATGACGTATTATCTAATCTTAGGTCAAGTCTAAACAAATAGATTAATGTGTGATACAATATTATGTCCATTTCATGTTGTATATTGTCCTGATGAAGGGGGCTCTCCACCCCTGAAACGCGTTGACTGTAAATAAAAAGTATTGTGTTACCAATACTTACCTGCTTCCGACTCCTGCTGACAGCGCCATCCTAAAGGTTCCGTTTCTTTCTTCTTCTGCATCAATATTATAACCATGATACAATTAATAATGTGGTGTAATAAATAATTACATTGTAACATCCATCTATCTATTATCTATCATCCATCTATTATCTATTTATCTATCTATCTATCTATCTCATATCTATCTATCTATCTATCTATCTCATATCTATCTATCTATCTCATATCTATCTATCTATCTATCACATATCTATCTTTCTATCTATTATCTATCTCATATTTATCTATCTCATATCTATCTATCTATCTATCTATCTTCGAGATGAGTGAATCAATTCTAATGAATTGATTCCTCTCATTAGCAGGAGCTCTTCACCAGTGAGGGGCTGTCCCCACAGGTGAAGAAGCGCACACCTCCCAGGTGATTGACAGGACATCTAGTCCTTCAGGATACAGTCATCAATATCAGATCTGCGGGAATCCAACACTTGAGATCCTCACCGATCACCTGTAAGAACAGTCTGGTCTCTCCGTGAGCACTGCGGCCTTTTCCTAGGTCATGTGAGGTCATCGTACATCGGCCATGAGGTCTACTTTGAGCTTAGGTCTCTTTCACACTTGCGTTGTCCGGATCCGTTGTGTACTCCCATTTGCCGGAATTACACACCGCAAGTGAACTGAAAGCATTTGAAGACGGATCCGTCTTCAAAATGCGTTCAGTGTTACTATGGCAGCCAGGACACTATTAAAGTCCTGGTTGCCATAGTAGTAGTGGGGAGCGGGGGAGCAGCATACTTACAGTCCGTGCGGCTCCCGGGGCGCTCCAGAATGACGTCATAGCGCCCCATGCGCATGGATGACGTGTCCATGCGATCACGTCATCCATGCGCGTGGGGCGCCCTGACGTCACTCTGAAGCGCCCCGGGAGCTGCACAGATGGTAAGTATGCTGCTCCCCCGCTCCCCACTGCACTTTACCATGGCAAACAGGACTTTAGCGTCCCGCAGCCATTGTAACCATTCAGAAAAAGCTAAACGTCGGATCCGGCAATGCACCGAAACAACGTTTAGCTTAAGGCCGGATCCGGATCAATGCCTTTCAATGGCCATTAATTCTGGATCCGGCCTTGCGGCAAGTCTTCAGGATTTTTGGCCGGAGCAAAAAGCGCAGCATGCTGCGGTATTTTCTCCGGCCAAAAAACGTTCCGGTCCTGAACTGAAGACATCCTGATACAGCCTCAACGGATTTCACTCCATTCAGAATGCATTACGATAAAACTGATCAGGATTCTTCCGGCATAGAGCCCCGACGACGGAACTCTATGCCGGAAGAAAAGAACGCAAATGTGAAAGAGCCCTTAGCCACATTTAAGTCAATAGGGCTGTGCTTGGAAAGCTGTCAGGAACCCTCAGTGCTCACAAGTTGATCGGCAAGGTGCCGGAACTCGGACCGCCGCCAATCTGATAATGATGACCTATCCTGAGGATACTTCGGAGCAGAAAAAAAAAAGGACTCAATAGTCCCCTCCATCGTTCTATTCGTAGGTAACCTACGCTGCTTATAATTCTCTACTATTGTCAATCAGCGATTTCATATTTGCAGGATTTTGTGTAATCTGTAGATGCATGAGTTTATCCTATTTTTGTGTTTTGGTAACATTTTTTGTAGTTTTTCCTTTTTTTTGTCATTTTCTCCTCCTCTTCTGTCCTTCTTGTCCACCTCATTTCTGTCTCGTGAACTATGTCACAAAGAAATTTCCTGCAAGTGCTTACCTTCTTTCCCAGTAATAATGAACAGGTGGCCATAATTTGCAGGTTTTACAAGGGAATCGTAGGTGCGGCACTAAATTCTTTGTTATATTCCATAGGAGGTCCGGGCACCAGATGGTGTCATTTAGGGGAAGGGAGGACAAAACGGTGATTTAGGTGAAAATCGTTGGTTACAAGTGTGAATGAAGGTGTCAGTTGATTTTAGATATTCTCCTCGCTCTTGTGCTTCCAGCATAAACTCTTACAGTTGTATTTGTTTTTTACTATGTACGTTTTTATGGATTATTATTAATTTTTTTGTACAGTTTTATATAATGAAGCATATTTGTTGTATAATCAGGTTACACAGCTTTGCAATATGTGTTTTTGCTGTCAGTGAATGAAAACATTACGGCTCCTTCAGAAGAGAGATGTTCAACAGTGATGGTCAGTTCGCAGTGTTTGCCAGGGAACACATGCGGGCTGCCATCTTTAGTAAGGTAGACTCAGCCGTCTGGCGATGCACAGGTAAGCCCTTACCTGTGCCGCGAGCCGGTCTGAAATCAAATGCGGTCACCGGGAGCAGGCAGTTCTAAGAACAGCCCGATGAAGGTCCCCGGCGGCACAGGTAAGGGCTTACCTGTGCATCGCCGGACGGGTGAGCCTACCTTACAAAGATGGCCACCCGCATGTGTTCGCTGGCGAACACTGCGAACTGACCATCACTGCATGGATCAGAAGTCCTTCCGGGTCCGTGCCTCCTCACCGGAAAAGGTAGAAGATGTCCTATCTTTTGCTTGTGTGTTGCAGATCGCAGACCCATTCAAAGTCAATGGGCCTGCACCGCGATGCGGAGTTCACGTGGTCGGTACCAAACAGTGGGTCTGCAACACGGGCAAGGTGGCCATATGGTTGTCTTAATGAGGCCTAAATCTGCTTTTTGTTCTGGAATTGGTTAGAATTCATCATGGATTTGTGGTTAAAAAAAAAAAAGCTTTTAAAAAAATGTATATATTCATTTGCAAACCCCAAAAAACAAGTACTAAAATTATGTGCGACAGGAACTAAAGGGCCCCTACTTGCATGAATTTGGTTTTGGCGTTTTTTTGACCATGTTTTTTTTTTCTGTGCTGCATGTTATGGCTTTTTTCAGGAGATTTTATTTTATTTTCTTTTTTTGCTATGAAAAAAAAAAGCCGTATCGTCAAGATGGCAGAAACTTCAGCAATTAGAAAAAAAAGGCCTCTAGCCATAAAAACGCCTGTGTGTCTGCATTTCATAAACCCCATAAACTTTCAACCAACATCTGAAGCTGGCTTTTTTTTAAGCAAAAAACCTCACCAAAAAGTGCAGACGGTAAAAATGCCATTCAGCGACAAGAACTCTACAAAAAAAAAAAAAACGCATCCAGTGGGGCTGAAAAAATTTACGGAATAGCTGGAAATGGTGTAAAAATATCAAAAAAGAACACTCGCCTTTCCAAAGTCCTGCCATTCCAGCGCCACAGCTCCATCTTTTCTCTGCCTTTCAATAATTTTTTTGTAATGTCCAACAACAGTGGAGCTTCTATTCTATAATTCTATGTTGTGCCATTCCTATATTATTCCTGCTAGAAGCTATGACTGTAGTACTGGCCGTTTGCAATAAAGGTCCAGCTGGGTTTTACCAGTTGAGGGTGTGTCCCTGCACAGTCTGACACTGGCAGAACTGATTGAATAGTGTCAGACTGTGCAGGGACACACCCCAACTGGTAACACCCATCTGGACCTTCATTGCAAACTGTTAGAAATCTATTAGCAGTTTCTAGCAGGAGTAATAAAGAAATGGCACATCTTAGAGATGCTCCAGAATTGGTATTACATGGGGGATGTCTGGAGAGGGGACTCCTCTTTAAGTAAGGGACAAAAGGCACTTCAGACCCCCCCTCCTAGCAGTATGAGTCCTGTGCCCTTGAATAAATGTGTTATATCATAAATCTGTTATCAATGCAAATAGCAAAGAAACATAAGACAGAATAAAATACAATATAAAACTCGCTCTCAGCAAATGGTCACATATGAAAGGGTCAGACAGAAAGGGCTGCTTCTTGTCACCCAGCAGACATAATGGGGGCACGTTATGCGCAGTGACGCGGACAGTATGCGGTGTATAAATATGCGGGTCCTTACAAATAGACGACTGTTTTCTTTTTTTAGCAGACGAAGCCGGCGCGCACATATAAAATCATCTGCTATCATCGCGGCGATGCATTATGATGTCCGGTGTGACTTGCGGCTGATTCCCTTCGGGACGAGGCTGCCACCATTGCTATATTTGATTTATGATGTTAGCATCTTGTTTTGTGTCGGCGTTTGGGGATGCACAATACATTCTTAATCAAGGGGTTAATTAAGTTGTGTGATGCGGCGGTGTGCCGTTCTGGGAGTTCACGTGAGCCCCCCCCCCCCCTCCCCCACTACTGGAATTACTATACAACATTATGGGATAGATTTCTAGAACACATATTCAATGTTGCGTCGAGTGATATCATCTGTTATAGAAAAGTCCTAGCATATTTCCATGAGAACACCCCCTCCTTCCATAGGGGCCCCTGTATTACCGTAATAGTGACACCTCTAGGATCTCTGTTGTCTGAGGCAAAATGAAAATTTGTGACCCCGTCCCCCCACCTCATTGTATGAGATTGGAAAAAAGTGGCTGCTTTCTTCCCAAAACAGCGCCACTCTTGTCTGCAGGCAGTTTCCGGTATTGCAGCTAAGTCCTATTCACTTACAGGGGTTCGCTGGGCTCAGGATAGGTCATCAATATCAGATCGGCGGGGGTCCGATCTGATATGAAGGGAAGGTGAGCACGTGCCGTCTCCCTTCGCCATAGACATGGCAGAGCAGCGGGCAGGAAGAGAAAAGAGAGATGGCATGTGCCTTCTCCTCATACAGCTGATCGGTGGGGTGCCGGGTGTCACTGATCTGATATTGATGACCTATCCTGAGGATAGGTCATCAATAGTTAAAGCCCGGAGAACCCCTATAAAGAGGTTTTCTGGTAGTTAGATATTAATGGGCTATCCTCACGATAGGTCATCAATATCAGATCGGTGGGGGTCAGATCGGTGGAGGTCCGGCACCTGACACAGATCAGCTGTTTCAGGCATCCACCGATGCAGGAAACTATAGAGTGGACGGAGCTGCAGGACGCCGGCACTGGAACCCGCACTATGGACAGAGCTTCCGCTGGTTTCCAGCGCCAGCTGCTGCCCGAAACAGCTGATGGGTGAGGGTGTCCGGTGTTAGATCCCCCACCGATCTGATTTTGATGACATACTATTTCCTAATTCCTGGAAAGCCCCTTTAAATGGAGCTGAGCTGCAATGCCACCTGGAGCCTATGGAAAATTGTGGCACTGTTTCTGGAAGAAAGTAACAATTTTGGCTTTAAAGACTACGCACACCTGGACACTTTTATAATGAAATGTGAGGCAATTTATTTACATAAAAAATTACTATAGTTGTGTTTCTACAGCTCCTATGCAGTATGCGTGTCTCCATGGTAACAGACAACAAACAGCCTCTTTGTAGTCTGATCCTGCATTCGTATTCCCTTCTGTCTGTCCTCTACTTTTGGTTATCCTACCGAACGTATGTCAGCGCAAAGTATGGGCCAAAGAGAGGAAAGCAGACTGCAAGAATCCAAGATTTCACTGCCCGGAGTTTGCCGTCTGTTACCATGGAAACGCATAAACTTGAAACAAAACAATAGGACATTTTTCATTAAGACCTATTGCGAGTTTGCTTAATTTTTCCATGTAGATTTGGAACAATGTAAAAAGAAAATTGGTTGCAAAGGTGAACATACCCTTTAAGGCCTCTTTCACACGACCATATGGCTTTTTCAGTATTTTGCAGTCTGTTTTTCACGGATCCGTTGTTCCGTTTTGTGTTTCCGTTTTCCGTACATAGAAAAAATTGAGCTGGGCATAAAATTTTCAATAGATGGTTCCGCAAAAACAGAACGGATACGGAAGACATAGGGATGCATTTCCGTATGTTTTTTTTTTTTTTTTTTTTGCGGACCCATTGACTTGAATGGAGCCACAGAACATGTTCTATCTTTCAACGGAACAGAAAAACGGAAACACGGAAATGGAATGCATACAGAGTACATTCCTTTTTTTTTGCGGAACCATTGAAATGAGTGGTTCCATATACAGAACGTATATGGAACTTAAAAAACGGCCCTTAAACAGAAAAAAAAAAAACAGTCGTCTGAAAGAGGCCTAAGGATTAGAAGGTCCTTTCAGAGGACTCGGGCTACTCTCCCATCACATGGTACAACTGTACCTGTACGACAATATGTGGAAGCTATATTCAACCCTCAACCTGGTGTAGGAAAGGGTTAAAGGGAAATACTTGTACACATGCCACCCACAGTGCCCAAATTACGTGTCAGCCGCGGTACAACATGTGCAACATATCAGTATGCAAATAAGCATCATTAAGAGGAGACGTCTAGTTCCAATATTGTGACTGCCCAGCCGGGCCTCTTTGTTGTAAACAGTTGGTATTTTGTGGGAAAACTGAGAAAATTAAAAGGTTTTTGTGTTTGTTTGTTTTTGTGTTTTTTTTTTACTTATTAGTATATCCCCAAATAACAAAAGTTTCCAAGAATACAAAGTGGCAGTTTTTGAACTCTATGTCCCAAAATTCCTGTATTTTCCATAAGTGAACACATTTACTAAAACAGGTATGGAGATCCAACAAAGTCACCTTGAATAAAATAGAACTGCGCTGTTGCAGCGGGCCGTCCAATTGTCCGGCAACCAATAATCTAGAATTCCACTTCACTTCCATTTCTCTTCTCAGTCCCCTCAACTGATGGCTAGTGTTGAGCGAAGCATTTGAAGTTGAAGTTTACGAAAAAACTTTGATTTTAAGCTAATCCAAATTTTCTCTCACTTTCTGGTAACGAATCAGGTTTTCCTAAAATTACGGCTGCACGTGTTATAAAGCGAAACCAAGTGTAGAGGAGACAACCCCGGGAACTCATTCTGCACGGTCTCCGCCATTGTCCTATGAGCTGGCAAGCAACCGAGATGTGGCAAGCGCTCATGTGCTAGGGACAGCGTTGCTAATAATTATTAATAGAAGAATATTGGAGAGGGAGAGTGCAGGTGGAGTACAGGGAGACTGCAGGGAGAGTGCAGGGAGACTGCAGGGAGACTGCAGGGAGAGTGCTGAGAGAGTGCAGGGAGACTTATTCTGTGTCAGTTTTATTTTATTCCTACATTTATTATTCCTGCATCATCAGTAAACTAAGATATGTAATTCAATACCAATAAGATGGAAGCCTTTATTATTCCAGTGCCCAGCGTGCCAACCAATACCATCCAGTCTGCACCCCTTAGGGGGGCCAGGTCTTAATGATGACCATCCTCATCTTTTGCTGGCTTTACTTCTTCCAAATCATCCTTCTTGGTCTCCATGTCCTAGAAAAGTCAGCAAGATGCAGAGAGAGGAGGAGCTGGATGTTCCTGAGGACATATTGTCATCGATATTAGATGATGTGGAAAAAGAAGAAAAGCAGATGGCTGAAGAAGGGCTCCCACCTGTAGGGCAGGAGAGTGCTGGGGTTGGAGAAGTGGGTATGCAAGCATATTGTGCCCCCATCTAACCAGCCAAACCCCATACCAGCTGTACCAGCCCATGTTTAAAGGTGCATTAAAGGTGCTGCACGGCCATTAACAACGAAGTAGGACTGTACAGTGCGGTTTTCATTATTAAATGAAAGGCAGCTGCTAATTGGTTGCACGGTTCTTCACCGCAGCACTGTCGCTCCATGTGGCCGTACCCTAAGGCCTCCTGCACACGAACATGTGCGCTCCATGTGGTCGTGCACGAACACTGTCCGTGGGGCAGCCGCAGCGGATCACGGACCCATTCACTTTAATGGGTCCGCCACCCGGCCGTTCCGCAAAAAGATAGGACATGTTCTATCTTTTTGCGGAACGGAAGTACGGGACGAAACCCCGTAGTGCTCCCGTAGGGTTACGTTCCATGCTTCCGTCCCAAATCATTCCCCGGATTTGCGGACCCATTGAGGTGAATGGGTCCGCATCCGTGATGCGGAATGCCCACAGAACGGCACCCGTATATTGCGGATCCGCAAATGCGGTCTGCAATACGTGTGCAGGAGGCCTAAGGCAGAGTGTCCTTCGTATACCTGATTTATGGTGATTCGTGACATATTAATTCAGAAAGAATTTGCTGAATCAAATTTTTCTAAACTTAGCTCATCTCTACTGACGGCTCATGTGAAGACTTACCACTGATCTGACCTCATAAACCTTCATTATAACTAAAATCATGGCTTATATTAGTGTTTATGAGGTCAGGAGATCAGAGATAAAGCTTCACGTGAACCGTCAGCTGACGGGACTGAGAAGTGATACTCTGAAAACAGACTGATTTTTTAGCCCCTGTGTGTCAAAAGTAGCTGAAAATGTTTAAAAAAGACCACTAGAATCTCCCTATTCATTGCTCTAATTGCTCTGCTAGATTTATTTCCATTTGGCAGCGCAGGGCGCATTTCTCTTCTCGGGGGGTGTGTCCTTTCTGTTGAAGGATGGAACTGAGCATGTGCTTCCTTCTCGGTGAGCCGGACAAAGCAAACAGCAGGTGGCGCTATACAGATACATTTAATTATTACAAATAATTAATACATTTTTAACCAAATCCACTTACAAAAGTATTCAGAGCCGGCTGAAAAATGTAGAATATTTTTCGTGGGACGACCCCTTTAGTGCTGTCCTTCTCTTGACGCTCCCTGTCTGCGTTATGCTGTGCCAACTCACTTTAGCACCAGGTACCACGCGGTTAGTGCCCGCTTGCTTGCCAGTTACGTAATCTTCGCCGCAGCGTCCGTTTAATAAGCCGAATAATTGCTACATGTATATCTCTATTTTCTCTTCCAGGTGCCACTTATCATACCGTGCCACCGGGTGATCTGCAGCGACGGAAAAATTGGCAACTACAGCGGCGGCAAAGGAAACAATGTGAAACTCTGGCTTTTGGCACACGAGAAGCATGTGAGCGAAATGTGAACGTGTTTTTAGTGCCTTCACCTCCAGCCGTACAGCAGCCAAAGCATATAACCCCGGCACAGCGCTGTGTAAGCTCTCACGTGGCACAGGCGAATTCAGGAAAATTGTAAATATTTGAGTGGCATATAAATATAATACAACATCCGATGTGAGATGTGCGGTGGCACTACTATATTAAAAAGGCTGGATGTGTCCTGGGGGACGCAGCTTGTGTGCTTTGTCTTGTTTTAACATTTTACAGCAGACCCGGCCGGTTGGGCTCGTATTCCCTTTTTTTCATCTCCAGTTCTGTTTTGTTCTATTTTTAATGGCCATTAAAGCAAAAAGAGAGGGGAGTAGCGTGGCAAATCCGAGGTTCAACTGCCCCGGCAAGGAAGCATCTGGCTTCTGGAGGGGACAGCAGGCAGAGTCCTAGCCCTTGCGTGCCACTCACAGCAAAATAATATGCGCACACACATACCCTCCCTATTCCTGCCCAGCCTTGTATTCATCCGGACGGAGATCCTGTCCCTGTGCCAACATCGGTGCCCAGCTTTCCCACCTAATCCTTTGATGTATGTCACTGCTACGCACTAAAATAGCAGCTACTTTGCAGCCTTCTTTTGCTTCTGCTTTTCTTTAAGGAAATGTCTATTGTGGTTTTGTTTATGTATCTTTATTTTTTAATGTTTTTTTTGCTGTCATTTAGATCCTTGAGTAGATGTTCAAAGGATCCCGGTGACAATTTTTTTTCTGACTTCCTTCATCATTTTCTGTGTTTTCTTGCCAGCAAAAATAGCTTCCTATCCAGTAACGGTTATCTGAATCATAAGAATAAAAAAGTTGTATAAATACAGATCAGTCCGATGTTACGTTGTGTTTGTTTGGCGCTTTGTTTACGTTGCAAGGTGACACCGAAGAGTCGGATGTGACTTTGTATTTACTTTGTTTGCATTGATAGGCGCTGATTTCCTCTATAAGGCTAAGGCTACTTTCACGCTTGCGATGTTAATTCCGGTAGAGGATCTCAATACCGGAATTAAATGGATCCGTTTAGATTTTTCACATCAGGATGCATCTGTTCCCCTAGGATGCGGTTGCGTGAAATGAAAATGGAAAAAAACGGATCCGTCACTAAATACATTCAAAGTCATTGGGTGACGGACCTCTTACAATTGAATGACGTTGTTTTCAGTGCCGGATCCGTTTTTTTTTTTTCAATTTTTATGGAAAACGGAATGCTGCCGGAATGTAAGACATCCTGATGCATCCCGAACGGATCTCTTTCCATTCAGAATGCACGAGGACTAAACGGAAATCATTATTTTCCGATATTGAGATCCTCTGCTGGATCTAAATACCGAAAAACAACAACGCAAGTGTGAAAGTCGCCTAAACTGATAGAGCACAGGCAGCGCCTTAGGGGATTGTTCACACTCTGCAGCATGTGCGTGGGTTTCTGGAATCCCGTTCAGACGAATGGGAAGGTCGCAGAACATTTTGCAACAAATATGCAGAATGTGAACATACCCTTGAAGGACTTATCCATGGTTAGGCCTCTTGCACACGACCGTATGGCTTTTTCAGTATTTTGTGGTCCACATAAAACAGATCCGCAAAAAATATGTCCGTGTGCATTCCGTTTTTTGCGGAACGGAACAGTTGGCCCCTGATAGTACAGTACTATCCTTGTCTGTTATGTGGACAATAATAGGACATGTTCTATCTTTGAATGGAACGGAAATACAGAAACGGAATGCATACGGAGTACCTTCTGTTTTTTTTTTTGCGGACCCGTTGAAATGAATGGTTCCGTAAGCAGCGTTCAGGTGTCCGCCTGCTGAGCGGAGCGGAGGCCAAACACTGCCAGACTGATGCATTCTGAGCGGATCCGCATCCACTCAGAATGCATTAGGGCAGTACGGATCCGTTCGGGGCCGCTTATGAGAGCTTTAAGGCTGGGTTCACACCTGAGCGTTTTACAGCGCGTTCCTACGCGCTGTAAAACGCACAACAGGCAAGAACCAATGCTTCCCTATGGGAATGGTTCTCACCTGGGCGTTTTACAGCGCGTACGATCGCGCTGTAAAACGCCCGACGCTCAAACAAGTTTTTGAGCTTTTTTTTGGGCGTTTGTCGCGCGTTCCCGCACATAGATATTCGGGAACGCGCGACAATGTGTGCACGCCTGTCTCTGTATGCGCGATTGTAAACGCCCGTACAATCGTGCATACAGAGCGCTCGTATCAGAACGCTCAGGTCTGAACCCATACTTAAACAGAACTCACAAGCGGAGCCCCGAACGCTAGTGTGAAAGTAGCCTAAGGCTGGGTTCAGACCTGAGCGCTCTGAAACGAGCGCTCTGTGTGCGCGATTGTACGGGCGTTTACAATCGCGCATACAGAGACAGGCGTGCACACATTGTCGCGCGTTCCCGAATATCTATGTGCGGGAACGCGCGACAAACGCCCAAAAAAAAGCTCAAGCACTTGTTTGAGCGTCGGGCGTTTTACAGCGCGATCGTACGCGCTGTAAAACGCCCAGGTGAGAACCATTCCCATAGGGAAGCATTGGTTCTTGCCTGTTGTGCGTTTTACAGCGCGTAGGAACGCGCTGTAAAACGCTCAGGTGTGAACCCAGCCTTAGGCCACCTGTACACATTGCAGAAAACGTGCGTTTTTTTTTCGCACAGATTTGCACGTGGAAAAACCGCAGCATATTACAGTACCAGCGAAGTGTACGAGATTACACAACTCTCACGTACACTTTGCGGATTTTTTAAAATTGACCTGTCAAGCGGATTTCCAAATTTACTGTATGTCAATTAGGTCTGCGGTTTTAGCTGAGGATGTCACCCTCTCCAATGAAGGGTGAGATCTGTGGCAAAACCGCATCAAATCCGACCACTGTTAGACATTGCGAATTTCAGTGCAGAAAAGCTCATAAATCCGCACGGACATTCGCGCATATCTTATGTGCTTTCACCGTGTGCAGGTGGCCTAAGGGTATGGCACATGGTCAGGTGGATGCAGTTTTGGAAGCCTAAAGCCTCCTGCACATGACAGTATTTTTTAACGTCCCGCAAAACGTGGTTCCGTTGTACCGTGATCCGTGCCCGTTTTTTCTTTCTTGGGTCTTCCGTGCTTTTTGGAGGATCCACGGACATGAAAAATGAAAAAAGTAAAGTTTGCCATTGAAATGATAGGAAAAAACAGACACGGATCACGGACGCGGATGACAATCTTGTGTGCATCCGTGATTTTTCACAGACCCATTGACTTGAATGGGTCCGTGAACCGTTGGCTGTGAAAAAAATAGGACAGGTCCTATTTTTTTCACGGCCAGGAAACACGGATCACGGATGCGGCTGCCAAACGGTGCATTTTCCGATTTTTCCATGGACCTATTGAAAGTCAATGGGACCGCAGAAAAACACATTAAACGGGACAACGGCCACGGGTGCACACAACGGTCGTGTGCAGGAGGCCTAAGTCAGGAGTGAATCATAAAAGGACAGAACGTATATTTTTCATGCTGGTCTACAGAGAGAGTGACACGAAAATTGCACGGGTTGCAAAAAAATAAGCCGTAAAAAGGCCTGAGCTAAAGCAGAATTTGCTATAAAAAACCACAAAAATCCAAGAAAAACTGGAAAAAATCTGCTAAAAAATGCAACACTAGTTTCTGTTTTTGAATCCTTTTTTTTTCCTCTTATTTTTTTTTTAAACACACACCAAAAAACGTAGTGTGCCGGCGCCGTTATGGGAGTATTCTACTCTAGAAGCATTGATAATTCCCCTGTAACGTGGTGCTGCACAGGAGCACCATATGGCAGCACTCTGAATGCCAGCTGCTCAGAGACGCAGGGACTCCAGGTGTCACTGTACAACTTCCTGCACACTATGTAATAAAGTAGAACTCCACCGTCAGACGGCCATATTTGCAAGTGCAAGTGCACATTTTTACTACCACTTTTTTTTTTTACGCACGGCAGGTGGCCTGGAAATGGTTACAGATGTAGTAGTGTAGTGCATACATGAGATGTAGCAGAGCTTTGTTTGCTGTATTTCTTGTGCATAGCTCTGCGGTCGTGTAGCTTTGCAGTCCTATGTAAAAACATGTCAGATAGCAAACTCCACTCTGCTGCATCACTTTTGCTATGTGTGATAACACTGAATTATAGATCAAGGTGACACTATTGATGAATGAGTAAGGCTAGGTCTACACGACGACATGTGAGATAGGGCACAACTACACTGCAACATTTGTCGCACGACGATTTTTATAATGATAGTCTATGTTGTCGCACTGCAACATGCTGCGACTGCAACGCGACAGTCGCAGAAAAATCTATCTTGAATGGATTTTTTGCAGCTGTCGCAGTCGCAGCATGTCGCAGTGCGACACCATAGACTATCATTATAAAAATTGTTTGTCACGCAACAAATGTCGTCATGTAGACCTAGCCTTAGGAGGGGGCTCCTTATACATGTGCAGCGCTTCTGGACATAGGGCACTGGGGGGGGGGGGGGTCAGTGTACGTCTATACACTTCTTATCTATAAGGATGTCATACGCACACAGATCCGTTCTGATGTGTATAGATCCGCCTGTAAGCCTGCTTTCACACACAGATTTGGTTTGGCAATTTTTTCAGGTAAAAACCTCCAGAAAAATGTATGCCTTTTTTTCATGTTACGTGCACTTTTAGGGCTCATGCACACAACTGTATGTATTTGCGGTCCGCAAAGAACGGATCCACAAAAAATACGGATGACATCCGTGTGCATTCCGTATTTTGCGGAATGGAACAGCTGGCCCTTCATAGAAGGCTACATGCACACTAACGTATTTTGTTTCCGTGTCCATCTGTTTTTGTTTTTTTTGGGGATAGTATGCCGTCATCAGTTATTTTTTTTGCGGATCCGCAATTTGCGGACCGCAAAACACATACGGTCGTGTGCATGTAGCTGAACAGTGCTATCCGGATCCGCAATTTGCGGACCGCAAAACACATACGGTCGTGTGCATGTAGCTGAACAGTGCTATCCTTGTCCGTAGTGCCCCCGATAGGTCTCTAATAATAAAAAAAAATTCAATTTTAAAATGCTGTAAAAAATGCAGCACACCTTGAGGCCTCATTCACATTTCTGTTTTTCACTGACGTATTCTCCACATTTTCCACGGACAG